>NC_134484.1:440194940-440369940 GCF_040206685.1 Ascaphus truei | reverse complement strand
CGATGGCTATTTCAGGCTTATTAACTCTAACCCTAAAGATTTCTACCATAGATACTGACATTGTGGCATGGATTATAATATAATCATGTGCTCTAACAAGCAAATCAAACACCCTTTTAACTAGCAGATTGCAGATAACAGCTGCCTGTAGGAAATAACATTTTGCTTGTACATTTGTATACAATACCATGTCAGTAAATTGAGATTGCCCCACTTAAAAGAGCGGCCCCCTGATAGCAAACCTTTAATGTCCTGCCTTATCTCTGCAGATTGTATCTCACTGATAGCTTCCTAAGGGGAAGGGAAACTACAGGCTAACCTTTTTTTATGGCCGTAGGGGTAAAGGGGCGATGAGTGCAAGTGGCAAATAATACAGTTTGATTAATCCCTGCAAAAATCAGCTAATCAATTTGCTAACCTTCAGGTCACCGCAGAGGCATCCTTTGTGCTGGGCAGATCTGAGTGTAAAATGCAGAATGGATGTGTTTCCTTAGAAAAGATTAAACTCCCCTCTGCATCCAGGCACACTGCTTTTAATTAGGAGAATTAGAAGAGTGAACTCCAGCAGAACTGACCCTTATCATATTAAGGTACAAAAGAAAGGGCAAAGCTTAAACAATATTTGATATATATCTGCATCAAACTAAACATAATTCAAGATACTGTTCAGGCCATTTAATTAAATGTCTGTTAAGGGATCCAGATAAATTCTGGGCAACAAACCCCACATCATAAGAGGTGAAATGACGCTTATTGAAGCCATTATTTTAATTATAGGAAACCTGAACGTCATTTTTTCTTTATTCATTGTTTTACTTATTTATGTATTTAGTGTATCTATTTATTTATATATTTCCTGTGTATTCGTATTTTCCCGTTTGCTATATTCCTTATTATGCTTCTTTCTAAACTGTTTGAGTTGTGCTGGCATTTAATGTTATAGAATATATATTTGGATGTAAGGGAGGAGAGAGAGATTTAATGCACGAATTAGCGAAATGTTTATTATTATTTATGTTTATTATTGCTATTAACGATATAATTACCTCACAGCTCTTGACAAAAGGAACTTAGAGACATGAAATACAGTGAATTGGTATTAACATTTATAATATAGCTCGTATTATACAATAAGAGAGACATCAGTACCAGGCATAATAGTATATATGCACACACACATATATATATATATATATATATATATATATATATATATATATATATATATATATATATATATATATATATATATATATATATATATATATATATATATATATATATATATATATATATATATATATATATATATATATATATATATATATATATATATATATATATATATACACACACACATATATACATCAGTACCAGGCATAATAGTGTGTGTGTGTGTGTGTGTGTGTGTGTGTGTGTGTATGTATGTATGTATGTATGTATGTATGTATGTATGTATGTATGTATATATATATATATACAGTGGTCGACAAATCACCAAAAAATCTACTCGCCGAACATAAAAATCTACTCGCCACCTAGTACCACACGTGTGCTGCTTGTGCCAATAGGAGCTCGCCACGATGTTAAATCCACTCGCCCGGGGCGTGCAAATGTATAGGTTTGTCGAACACTGTATATATATATATATATATATATACTAGTATGCCTGGTACTGATGTCTCTCTTATTGTATAATACGAGCTATATTATAAATGTTAATAACAATTCACTGTATTTCATGTCTCTAAGTTCCTTTTGTCAAGAGCTGTGAGGTAATTATATCGTTAATAGCAATAATAAACATAAATATATATATATATATATATATATATATATATATATATATGTGTGTGTGTGTGTGTTCTTACCATTTATATACTGTCTCAGCTATGACTATATAAACACAGTACATACATACATACATACATACATACATACATACATACATACATACAGTACATGTTATTAGTGAACAGCATTCAAAGGGATATGAATATAGTGCAATGCACACTGGAGTTTCTCATCAACTTGAATTTGCTATCATTTTGAATCGCTCCTAATTGAGTAAATCAGACAGCTATTTTATTATTTTCATTTTCCAGATTGTATGTAACTAAGGAAATATATTGCATACACTGCATTTGTAAAACAAAGGCCAAACTTAATATATAACCAGCGCTAGTTATTACTTATATAATATATGATAAAATATAATAATAATAATAATAATTTGCAAGTGTACAGTAGTTGTAACTCTGCAGTAGTGTAAAGTGTACAAACAGATGCCAGAGCTGAGCCCGAACCCTATGAGCTGCTGATAGCAGAGTGCTGGGCTTCCCACTAGAGGGGAGTCATTGTATGAAAAGCATTGGATATTGGAATATGTCCCGTTCATTTAACATGAGAATAGAATTCCTAACCCTGCCTTAAAAAAAACAATATCTATTTAGATATTATTAAGTGAAGATTTGTTTCTTCTTTGTCTCACTGGTTAGAAATATACTGTGACCAAACATGCACTTTGTCAGCTGTTATATTGGTACCATATATATGTGTTTGGAAATAAGGTGGAAATAAAATTATTTGATGCTGAGATGACAATTATTAATCTGGTCAAAATAATTCTTAAATTATTCAAAATGTTACAACAAATACATAATGTCCATTTTATTGTGTAAACCTCTTTACTGGAAAAATATATTTATTTGCAATAAATAATCTCAATAAACCTCACCAAACATTGTGATCTGTGCATAACCTCTTCAATAAACACTTCTTTGCATGGTTGCAATTCTCACTTTAGCCTACTGCTCAGAAAACCTTCTTCATACACTTAATTACAATTAATGTGCAATATCAAGACATAATACTACAGTTACCACATCTCCATGAAGGTAGGAGACAGGAAAACACCCTCCTTTGTTTTGGGACATCTTTAATCAGTTTTTGAATCTCTTTCCCTAACCCAATGTATGCTGATAAGGACAATGCAGTCACCCCATGCCCTTTACAATGGGAAGGACTCACTGTATTCAGTTGGTAAATACTGTATGCAGATTATTCCCCTATTGAGGGGTCAAGTCCTGCCAGAACTCAGTGACATTTCTAGGTGAAACATTGGGGCAGAATAGGCAGAAGATACAAGATTTAGCAAAAAAGAAAAGCAGGGACATTTTTTTTGCCTTTTTGTTCTGCAAAAGATGTGAGGTTTTTTTGTGGCATTTTGCAAATCTGGTGAAATTTGACAAAATGTTTTTCATTTTGTGAAAACGACAAATTACGCCCCCCCCAAAAAGACGCTAAGTATTAAAAGTCAAAGTGCGTGGCAAATTCCAACACAGAAGTAGGTGGCTTCGGGTCGCAGGGCCCTTTATATACTGCCAATTTCCCTTAAATTCTGGTGAAAGTGGTGAAGTTTCAGGTTAATCTGGTGAAAATGTTGCACCAAAGCAGTGTGAAATATAAGAGAAAATCGAGAAAAAGTTTGCTGTGCAAATATGAAGATGTTCGCACAGCTCTGGAGACTTAATAACATAACCTTATTGTATTTACCAAAGGCTCTCATTGTCAAAATTGAAAAAAATATCCAATTAATTTTAATGGGATTTTGTCTCAGAAATCTGGTGCCGGGTTTTTGTTTTGTGTTTTTGCAATACTCTTTGTTTCGGCACAGAATTGTTTTTATTGTATGTATGTATATCTTTATTTATATAGCGCTATTAATGTACATAGCGCTTCACAGCAGTAATACACGTGACAATCATATAAATAACAAATAATACAAATAACACATAATGGGAAGAAGGGCTTCAGACATAAAAGTGACATTTAGGAAAAGGAGTCCCTGCCCCGAAGAGCTTACAGTCGAATTGGTAAGTAGGAAGAACGTGCAGAGACAGTAGAAAGTATTTATTATTAATTATTTCAAAAATATTTTACCAGGAAAAAAATACATTGAGAGTTACCTCTTGTTTTCAAGGGTGCCCTGGGTACAAAATAATAAGTTGACAACATAATAGCTTAATTACCAACATGTTTAAAGTAGGAAACAGTCAAAGTCTTGAAAGAACTTAGGGGCAGATCCTCAGAAAGTCGCTAATATGTTAAAGTTCCGTTATCTCAATGTAACATATCCATATCCGTAATGAGTACCCCCACAGGTGCTTATCGCTGCGATGTGCTGGCATCTTCCTTAAAGATAACGGATCCTTACATTTTAACGGACCTTAGGCTCACTCATATGGTAATGAGCAGTTTCCTAACACCGGAGATCCTCAGACCTCCGTTACTGTTAGCACATGCTAATAACACTACGATATTTAGCACCTTCCAAAAGCTGCTCTTACTCACATCCAGACCTGGATTACCACTGAGTTATCTCTGGGAATAGCCTAAAAGCCACGTAATGAGTATAGGACTTAACCCTTTCATTACAAAAAAATTACATGTCATACAAAGATATATATTAGGCATCAAATACATGTCTGAAACGTGTCATGATCTATATTATGTTTTTTAGTGATTACAGTGACATGTATGTGTAAGATAATATGGTATGTAATGTAATAATGACTGTATAAAATATAGGTGTTCAATAATGTATATCCATATATATACCGCAACCATATTAATGAATATTTCATTTACATTAATGTACAATTAAAATAAATGAAGGACGGACATCCTACATCCATATTTTATGCAGTCATTATTACATTATACATTATATACCATATCGTTGTATATAATGTATACCCTGTTACACTTATGTAACTATGTATTTGTAACCATGTATTATTTGTCATCATAACTCTATGCCCAGGACATACTAGAAAACGAGAGGTAACTCTCAATGTATTATAAAACATTTGATAAATAAAATATATATCATTAAGTGAAAAAGTTAATGTGTAAAAATGATACATTAGTAATATTATAACAAGATTTGCACTAGCTTACATGAAAATCTGTGTTAACAACGTGCCTTAAAGTTTGACCAATGTGCACGTGCATTGTATGGGAAAACGTAACGATGGGGGTTTTGCTAACGGACTTTATGTATGTATATAATTAGCTTTGAGGATCTCCATTAAATGAAGGAAAAATAACACCTGTTACCTAATTAGGTAACATAACGTTATTTACCCTCACTTAGCGCACTTCTGAGTATCTACCACTTAGACAAGAGGCGGATTTCAGGGACTTGGGTAAATTGTTGCAGTAGTGGGGTAATCAGCATTATTTAGTTATTTATAAATATGTTTTACCAGGAAGTAATACATTGAGAGTTACCTCTCGTTTTCACGTATGTCCTGGGCACAGAGTTATAATGACAATACAGGGTTACATTAAATGCACAGATAACTGTACATTATATACAAGACATTGCATGCACAGTTAGAGATAATATATATTATAGGCGTATGTAACAGTTACAGACCAGATTAAAATGTGAGACAGCCTTAGTTTTGAAAGAACTTAGGCTGCGCTTATAGTGCCGTCGCCGGCGACAGCGACAGCGACGCAACAGCGGTGGTGATGTCACGCTGCGGTCGCTGGGAAAATCAAATTGACTTTCAGCGATCGCAACCAAGCCGTCGCGCCGCCGCACCGCTTCTACTATAAGCGCATGCGACGGTGGCAATACATTAGTTTTGCTGCGACTTTGCGTTGCCGGCACTATGAGTGCGGCCTTAGACTGGTGGCGGCTGTGAGAGTCTCCGGTACATTGTTCCAGTTTTGGGGTGCACGGTAATAGAAGGAGGAGCGGCCGGATACTTTGCTGAACCTTGGGGCAGTGAACAGTCTTTTGGAGGCAGATCTCAGATGAGAAGTGCTGCATGTGGTAGGGGTGAGGAGCTTGTTCAGATAGGCGGGTAGCTTGCCCAGAAAGTATTTGACAAGGCAAGACAGGTAAAATGAACTCGGTAAGAGAGGAAAGAGCGCCCAGATGCTTTATTGAACCTTGGAACCATAAGCAGGTTTCTGGAAGCGGATCTGAGGAGATAAGTTCCGTGTACAGTAGGTGTAAGAAGCGTGCTCAAATAATTGGGTAACTTGTCCAGAAAGATTTTGAAGGTAAGACAGGAAAGTAGCATTAGGACTTAAGGGATAGCCGACCTAGTCCAATTAACATATCACAATAGTGGGTATTGTGGTTACACAATTAAACAAAACAGCATAATATTGATAACACCTAACATATTTCAGTTATAATGTATTAATTAATCAATTCAGCGATCTTGCTGTTTCTGTTACGTAACTGTGCAGTGTTAAATGTATTATGTATTAATGTTAATTAATGTTATTACTGTGATAATCTCTTGTTAGTTTGACACAACATTCTCGTATTATTGTGGATATATATATATATATATATATATATATATATATATATAATCCCATATATAAGATTATATATATATAATCTCATATATAATAATATAGATTATATATATATAATCTCAGAACATGATCCTGTTGTTAACAGTTTCAATATTGTAATCACAAGTGCTGCATTAAATTAAATCACTCACATACACTCATTTACATGTACAGCTAGGGCGGTAATTTTTCATTACATCACCCGCTGCCCAAGTTACGTGTCAGCAACTAATAATACATTAAATCAACCATCACGCTTCTATTTCACTGACATTCAAGCGGTCCTGTTAACTGGGATTTGAAATATAAACTATTATAAAATATAAATGACAGTAGTTGTCAGTGTATGTTCTATGCAAAAGGTTGGGGTCGGAGGTTTGGAGGAGGGTGGCGGGGGGCGGAGGGGGGTGGTGGTAGATGCCGGGTACATTACATAGAGATGTTAAAGGATCCTGCTCATGGTATATAATAATTTTCAAATATCTGCCTGTCTCGTGGCATTTGAGATGCTGCATTTGTTAGTCAGAATATGTTATAAAGCTGCAGCGCTCCAGATTTAGGAAATGTCTAAACAAGTTTATTACGTGTATTTGGCCAGCATTTCGTGCCTCCCTCTAGCGGTCTTCCTCACGGAGGACTATGTCTAAAGAGACACTATGGGCGTTTCTGTTGCCATTTTGAAGCATTAACCTCTTCGGTGCCAGCGGTCCCTGCAATACGTCGCTTTGCAATGTACTTCAGACTCCCGGGCAGCAAAAGCCCTAATGTACTATATAAAGATACTAGCTGATATACCCGGCGTTGCCCGGGATTACATTTTCCTGCTCCCACTCTGTCTCAGCTCCCCTCCCCCGTTCACAGCTCCATTCCCCCCCCCCGTTCACAGCTCCGGTCCCACCCCCCGTTCACATCTCCGATTCCCCCCCTTCACAGCTGGATTCCCCCCTCCCGTTCACATCTCCATTCCCCGTCACAGCTCCGTTCCCCCCCTTCCTAGCTCCGCTCCCCCCCCTTCACAGCTGTTACTCCCCCCTGCACATCTCCATTTCCTCCCCCCCCTTCCCAGCTCCGTTCCCCCAGTGTTAAGCTCTGTTCCACCCCCTTCACAGCTCCACACATCACTTTCCCCCCTGCACCTAACATCACTTTCCCCCCCCCCTGCACCTCACAGCACTCTTCCCCCTGCACCTCACATCCCTCTCCCCCCTGCACCTCACATCACTCTCCCCCCTGCACCTCACATCACTCTCCCCCTGTATCTCACATCATGCTCCTCCCCTGCATCTCATATCACGCTCCCCCCTGCATCTCACATCACTCTCCCCCAAGCATCTCACATCACTCTCCCCCCCCTGCACCTCAAATCACTCTCCCCCTGCACCTCACATCACTCCCCCCCCCTGCACCTCACATCACTCTCCCCCCCTGCACCTCACATCACTCTCCCCCCCTGCACCTCAAATCACTCTCCCCCCCTGCACCTCACATCACTCTCCCCCTTCACCTCACATCACTCCATATATCACCCCCCCTGCATCTTCCATATATCACACACCCCCGCATCTCCCATTTATCACCCTCCCCTGCATCTCCCTCATATCACCCCCCCCCCATCTCCCATCTCCCTCTCTCCCCCACCTCAGGCTGCGGCGGAGGCATGCAGGTTGCGGGCGGGCAGGAGGCGGCGGCACACACAAACGCTAGCGCACGGCTGTGAGTGGGCTCTGAGGGGGAGCCAGGGGGAGGAAGAGCCGGGGAGAGAAAGAGCAAGGAAGAGCCGGGGAGAGGAAGAGCCGGGGAGAAGAAGAGCCGGGCACAGCCGGGGGGAGGGAGAGCTATGGAGAGAGACAGGAAATTGCTGGGGCGGCCAGGCGGAACCCCTGGGTTCTGCAGAGCCCCGGTTGAGAATCACTGCTCTAGCAAGAAGCAGGCTCGGAAGTGCCTCACTGCTAGAGCGCGCTCGTAGCCAGCAGCCAGCGCGCTCGTAGCCAGCAGTCCTGAGAGCGGGCTTGTGGGGGAGAGCAGACTCGGGGGGAGGCCGGACTTGGGGGGGAGGCGGGGAGCGGACTCGGGGGGGAGGCCGGACTTGGGGGACACACGGAGAGCGGACTCGAGGGGAGGCAGAGGGGGAGAGCGGACTCGCTCCGAGCAGTGAGGAGAAGCACCAAGTGAGGAGGACCAAAGATTGCCTGTGAGCCCCTGTTTGTGACGTCACCTCGGCCTGCAAACCCTGCCCCTCAGCCAATGGGAGAGCGCGCCAGCGAGAGGTGTGGCCGGCCACCAACCAATCAGAAAAAGCACAAACCCAAAGACAAACATCCTGACAGACAAACATTTCAGTTTTTTTATATATATATATATATATATATATATATATATATATATATATATAGATGTGTGTGTGTATAACAGACTAACAGATATTGTCGCAGTCAAATCACCGATTCAGATCTTACAAGTAAAAGAAAAACTAGTTGTTCGATATAAATATAACCCCTGGTGGAGCTCAAGGACCAGTGTAATGTGTAAACACTGAAGAGGAAAAAGAGGTCCTGTACCAAGCACTCAAGTGTATCAAAATAAGATGGATATTATTAGTAACACAGAAAAAACAAGAGACAGTTAAAATACAGGTAAAAACGAGAACCACAAGACTCCTAAATACTAATAACTCTGCATGACATAAAGAAAAGTCACACAGAAAAACAATGTGAGTTTACACACCAAACATAACAGAATACATTGAATGCACACTGGTGCAGAAAATAGAGCGACACAGTAAAAGCCGATACAAACTAGAGGGAAAGATTATTCCCCCATGATGTAAATTGACCGTCCGGTCAGAGGACAAAATCTACCTAACAAAAGTATATGGTGGAACAAAACATGAGCTCGCACCCATGTAACATGTAATAGATCTGGTAGGCAAAAATAAAGAAACGTGATCCCTGTTAGTTCAAAAAGTGAATCAATGCCAAAGTAATATAACCAGAGCAAACACTAATGTCAGAGTGGAGTGAAGTCCAAATCAAGTGTCAGCTTATGGCAATGCTGGTCTAATGACAAACATGTTATACTGCCTGTAATAACAGTGCAAGAATGGTAACAATGTGTAAGGTACTGCTATTGTCAGCAGTGAATGAAATCATACTCATCACTTAGAGAGCTTCCTCCGTGAAGGATGACGTATTAATGAATTAATGCAGCTGCAGCGTCTAGCAGGGCATTGCACTTCCTACCCTGAAAGGGTTAAAAATCACAGTAACAGTAACTGAGATTCAGGGGTGGCTGTTATTATAAAAGTATTGACACCCCCGGATCACTACTTTTACTCTTATAATTCTTATCGTTATTATCATTTATTTGTCAAGCGCCAACATATTCCGCAGCGCGGTACTATGGGAGTACAGAAATTGGGTCATTATATAAACAGCGTTACATCCTGTACAAATAAGGACAAACAAGCACAGACAGATACAAAGAGGGGAGAGCTTACAATGTAGAGGGAATGAGGGACAATGTCGAAAAGAAAGGTTTATTTTCCTCTGGTCAGTGTGGGACGGAGTACATGCCTCAGGGTGGAGTTTGCCACTTTCCTTGTTTACAAAAAAGAATTTATTTTAGAAATACCCTATTTTTTTCTTTGTAGTATAAATATAGTAAACTTCTTTATTAAAAATGACCCAAACTGGTTACAATGAAGCACCACATGTGCATCTGTGCTTTATACAGAATGGAAGTACTATTCTACTATATTCTTAGTCTTATTCTAAGAATAAAAAGGGAGATGGTGATCGGCCCCATTCTTGGGATGGATATCAGACTAAGAGCTATCCATTTTTTATTCATCTGATTTTTGTCCGATTTTTGGCCTTTCCTTGCTGTGCTCTGCATCTCTCTACAGCTTCTGGATCCTCTTCTACAGATTGCACGCCCTGAATGTTTTGGATTGCTACAAACAGACAGGTAACAGACTTTATTGTCGTTTTTTACCTACTCAGTATATGAACTGTATACTGCCACACATGGTTGGGAATATTCTTCTGTGTTGTTCTTTGTGGGTGGTCAAGTGGACACCACTAGACACAGACTCTTTCTTGTGCTATACTACACATATTACATACTCGACATCCTCTCAACATCCAGGACATTTGGAAAATGTATATGAAATAAGAAAAAGAGATTTTTTCATATAGAACCACATGTGATTGCATAAGCACCATTCTCCATACTACAACTAAGAGCTATCCTCCAAGGCGGGAGTTTTAATATCAATCACGAGAACCATCTCTTTTTTTAGAGACGCTCAAATCAAGATACCAGGACCCCAGAAGTTCAGGGAGCTCAGAATGGGAGCCAGAGAGATCGAAAGGGTTTAAAAGACGTTTCACACACGAAGAGGGACGAGAAGGGGTCCCGTGTCCAAGAAAAAAAAGCTGTGATGGGAAGATTGATGTAAAAAGGATTTTCAATCTTTCCTGCGTTGAACTTACAAATAAACAGATATATGTCTTAAATAGAGGTCTTTCTTTCTCTAAAACTTGTGGCCCAAATGGGTTCCAGTAGTTTACTGACCTCAATAAATTCACATGTAATTTCCTGCAAGACTCCTTTTGTGGTCTACCTGTTAGAGTGCCCTTGTGGACTACAATATGTAGGGCGAACAGGTAGACCATTGAAACGACGTCTTGCAGAACATGTTTATAATATAAAAAAGGGGTCTGGAGACACATAGCGTCTCCAGTCACTTTAAAAATAAACATGGACAAAATCCGGAAGGGTTAATCTGTAAAGGGATTGACTGCCCCAAGCAGAATTGGAGGGGGGGTGATAAAATCAATCTTATATCCAGACGCGAAAGCTACTGGATATATACCCTCAAAACCTTAACCCCGAGAGGATTAAACATCGAATTTGACCTGGCAGCTTTTTTGAGGGACAGTTAGGTCTGTAACTGCTGATGTTGAATATTGCATAACCAGGTTATCTGTTTTTGTTTTTTTGCTATGCAAATAATCTCTTTCCACCTCTGGGTCCTTTATGCTGTTAGCAACAGTGATCAATACAAATAGCTATCTCGCACATTGAATAATAAGCCACAGGGTTGCTAATAACTTTTTATTTCTACAATTTATAGAGTTTTATTATGGTTTTTATGATACTGATGTATTAAATAATTTTGTGTAAAGTATTTTACAGCATGCTAGAATGTAATCATCTAGTGCAATTGGCTGTCCAGGCATGAAGTGGTTAAACCTGCTAAACACACGAATTGCCAGGTATCAGCCAACAAGTGGACAATCAACAGGAGTTCCCAATCAGACATTCAACTAATGGGAACTCCCTGTCAGCTTTGCACAAGGGTATAAAATACCTCAAGTGCCCCCACAGCTCCATTACCCCTGAAGAAGTGACGTCAGAGTCACGAAACGCGCGTAGGGTGGAGCTTGTTGAACGTGCTGCAACGTGCAGACCCTGTGCAAGGAAAGGAGGTTGATTGACGGGGAACGTCATCGGAGGAGGGACTAGGCGCTCCGAGTCGCGGCCACGAAGCGGGGACCCACGCCGGCTCCAGCCTCCCCCTGCAATCCCTCGGCATCCTCCCATGTGAAGCGGACGGCACGTTGTAGGACACGCATAGGGCATTCTCGCATGTGAGTGCATGTTTTTATGCTTGTCATTTTTTAACAATAAATGTTATAGTGCTATACTATTGGTGCCCCTTTCTGTTCCCAATCGGTATGGTGATGCTGATGCTGGAAGTGTAAAGCGCGATACCAGCAGCAGGAACCAGTCGGAGCCAATCGTGGGGGGACTTAAAGAAACCTTTTGAGGCCCATTCTTATCTATTTTTAAGTAAGTAGATAGCAACGGTGGGGTCTTGGAATACTGACCATAGGGTACTGCGCAATGGTTGTTTTATTTGTATTTTCAGACCAGCATTCTGTGTAAAAGAACGGGACATTGTGGACTGTGGATCTTCTTTATACCATCTTTTGATTCATGGGACTACTCCGATTCGTCAGGTTTATTATCTGATATTGCGCCAGGGAATTATTGTCTGTGTTTTATCTGTGTCATTTGTTATCTCTCTGTGTATGTTATACAGCCCTTGTGGATAGGGTTGTTATATTCCCAAGGCAGCCATTCCCCAACCTGCCACAACAGGCTGTGAGGAATTCACATTAGATTTTTCCTTATAGGGGACACTTTAAATATTCATTTATTATTGTTAAGCACCTGGTTATTTTAGTTAATATTTAGGTATAGTTTATAGGTTTGAGCGCTGATCACATGCTTTTAGTTTAAATTTTTCAACCTATGTAGTATATATGTTGGAGTGCCCTTGTGGACTCCAATATATTGGCCGCACCAAGCGCTTTTTGAAGACCCGGATAATGGAACATTTAAGAAATATTAAAATTGGCCTGGATAAACATAGTGTACCACGTCACTTTAACATTTATCATCAAAGTGACACCAGTTTAATAATCTACAAGGGGATTTAGGTAGCACACCCAATCAGACGAGGAGGGGATAGACTCACGTTCCTTTCCAAACAGGAATCATTTTGGATATATCAAATGAAAACACTGGCCCCCAGGGGCTTGAATGAAGAAATAGACATTTGGTCACTTTATTAAAAGTTATTAAAAGCTATTTATCCTCCAAAATATGAATTCATTTTTTAATATTTTTGATAATGTTTTATTTTGTGTCCTTGGTAATTGACCCACTAATTATATGTGAAAGATATTTTTATATTTATAGCTATATTTATATTTTTAATGTGATCACCTCCAATCACTTCTATATGTTTGACTTTCTTGCCTCGCTCTCAAAGAAAATATGTATGTTTTGCACATTTATATTGTGTTGCTAATATCTGTCTCTTTTATTTCAGCAACTTATATTTAGAATATGTTGCGATTTGTTGCACTCTGTTTTTAGAATCATTATTAAATGTTGTACTATTAAAATATAAGTTTGTAATTTAATGTGACCTTAGTTTAAGTATGCATACATCTGTGTAACACTAGCGTAATCATGCATACATCTGTGTAACACTAGCGTAATCATGCATACATCTGTGTAATAGGTAGTCTAGATGCCCCCTGAACAGACAATCAGCAAATGATCTTGGGGTTTAAATACTCCTTATTTTGGGGCATTAATTATCCCTGATGAAGTTAGTAATCTAACAAAACGCATAGGAGTTTGAACAGTCAATTGGCAAGTACTTTCCCCCCCTTTATACTACTGGTGCTTATCCAGTTAGCCTTCGGCACCGTGTCTGAGTCAGCGCGGGTTGGTCGTTGACACGGCTCAACCCTGTGACGTCCGCGTGCTGTTTAGTGGCACCGTGGAGCCATAGCTCGCATTGTGGGTCTCCCCCAGAACTAGTTGTTTTTGGGGTAGCTTATATATTTGTTCCCATATATTGCTGGACTGTTGCATGGACTGCTGCATATAAGGAAACCCACGTCCTCGAATTTACGATCGTGTAGACGGGTTCCAGGATCGAGCTTCTTCACCGGAGCTCCATTCAGCCTGATCCCAGAACTTCTGTACTGGCGTGGAGTGGGAATCCGTGGGAACAACTGATACTCACCATGCGGATTTGTTATAACAACTGAGTGCTAACATGAACCCTAAACATGCCCTGCCTAACTAATTGAACCTTGCTGTATGTGCATATGTTACCTCTTTATCATTTGTAGCCCCCTGTAAACAGCACGGGCTATACATATCTTTCTCCTACTGTGGTAAGTCCTGTTAAGGGCAGGCGCCAGTAGTAATCATGGGTTTTCCCCCTTCCCGCCCTGTCTTGAGTGATAGATGCAGGCCCCTGACTCTGCTGCAGGCATGAGACAGAGGGGAGGTACTGCTGACATCATGAGAGGAGGGGCTGACTCTATTTAGGATCCAGTTCCTGTGAGTGACAGAGTTCAAGTCAGTCTAGTCTAGTCTGTCCTGGGAGTTGGAGGAGAGGAGTAGGTCAAGCTCTCTCCTGGGAGCAAGAGAGAGAGAGAGAACTCTGGCCTATACAGTTGGAGAGTGTGCAGACCTACGGTGGACCAATGCCCCTCACCCTGATGAGGGGATGATGGGGAAGATCTATCCCCACCCAGAGGATACACTCTGAGGTGGGCATTGGGGTATTGAGGCCCCTCACAGACCATCCTGTCGGAGTGCATCTTGGAGGAAAGGAGAGGAGAGGGCCTGTACACCTTTGGAGTGCCTTGTGTGCTGCTACTGCTGCTGTGTGCTGCCAAGGCTGCTGTGTGTGAGCTATAGACAATAAAGAGACCTTTTGCTGATTTTACCAAAGAGACTGTGTGTGATTCTGGAGCATCCACCCTGGGACCAGGGTTATTTCTTCTATACGGGTCCTACCCCATATCCCTGGGAAAGTATAGAGGATCGAGGCGCTGCACCACCACTAAAGAATGAGGCAACTACCCCAGAAGCCTGGTCCTGTGTCCCCAACATCATCGCGGGAAGCTCAGGCCCTCCTGTTACCGACAGGTACGCACCACTCAAGCACGTGTAGCCAGCCCTCACACACCCTAGATATAGCATATGTGTCTGGGTGGGGGGGAATATGGGTTACATTTGGAGGCGAGCTGCTGAGAGCCAGAACAGGACAGGCTTACAGCGAAGCAGAGCGGGAAGAGTGATGTGCACTCTCCGGGCAAGTGCTGAAGAAAGTAGGGCATGCCATACCGGGGGTAGTCAGGGGAGCGTGGACCTCCGCTCCCGCACAGTACGCCCTGGGTGCCCTAAGAGGGTGGCGTAAGATGGGTGCATAGCTATAGCTGTTCTAGTCCCTTGAGGAAGATAGTGTGAGGCAACTGGGGGGGATAGCCTGCTAACGTGTCCAGGGACCATGGCCCAGGGCCCGCACTATGAGTGGCCAAAAGTAGGGACGCCCGTTCTTAGGGAGATGCCCGTTACAATATCTAGCACCCACATAAAATGCAACACAGAGCACTTGCCGGAACAGTCACCGAGTACAGTGCACAGGGAAGGAGTCCCTGCTAGCCTGGGGTATGCCACCTCATACTAGTGGGCAACAGAGAAAGCATGCAGAGAGTATCAGAAAGTGTCAGTGAGTACAGTCAGCGTTTAGGATCGTGTTACACCCTAGACACTGAGAGTAGTGCTCATTTACATGTAGTGGGCTCATCGAAGATGGCGGCCGTCACTACATGTGCTCCGCGGAGCAAAGAAGAACTAAAATGGTGGTTCTCGCCAATCCTGGAGCGCGCACGTGAATTGTGCAAAGAGACTGTACGAGAAATGTGACGGGAAATGTGCAGGGGTTTGGCGCCAAACCCAGATTCCGTGAAAGAGGAGCGGAGCGGTGCGAAAGCCGAAAGCCCACCCACCTGTGCTGTGACTGGAGCACAAACCAGGCCACGTAACACTGAAAGAAGGATTGCCCTGCCTCTGGATTCCACCAGAGGGAGGGGGCACAAGGAGAGCCAATCAGAAGCATCCTCCCCAGCAAAGGGAGGGACAGGAAGAGAGAGCGAAGAGCTTCACTTCTGCCTGGCATTCGAGGAGCAAGGAGCTGAAACACTGAACTGTTCCACCCCTGAGCTAAAAATGTCCGAGATGAGCACCACGATCTACCAGCTACCAGGAGGCTTACTGGTAGTGGAGGTGGAGAGCCACGAGTACCTCCGGTGCCTGTGCGTCCACTGCGGGATACCCGGAGCGGTCCCCAGCACCAAGGCATGATGCCCTCAATGCGGCACATACTACCTGTGGCCTAACAAGCCATGGCCGCTGATCGAGACCCCGCGGGGTGCCTCTCCGGGAACACTAACGGAGGTGGCAGAGATGAAAGACAAGGCTGCCCTAGTTCCCCGTTGCAACCAAGCGGGAAGAACCAAGGCCCAGCCAGCTACAAAGCCGAGAGAACCATCGGCGGAGAAGAGCGCGACCGCAGTGGAGGTACCGGAGCGGGCCTGTTTCATACCAATACCCACTGGTTGCATCGCAGAAGAACCCAGTGACTCCCTTGCGGAGGATCCGATCATGATATCCTCGGAGGTAGAGGTTGGCGTACCATCGGTGCGATGCGCCTACCGGCGACCCACCCCAGCGGTGACAAAGAGGAGCAGACGAGTCCGGACACCTTCCGACAGTGAGCTCTGGTGCAGACTGAGGCCCGTAGAAGTCCCATGGCCGTGGTGACTCCCAGTGCGGCGGAGATGGCGTCCGAGACGACTCCGGAGGACCCCGAGATCACCAAACAGCAGCGGAGCGGTAAGGAGACTCCACCACCCCTTTACTCCCGCCAGGCGAAGACAGCAACCGTGGAGGATGAGGAGGAGAGGCTTGTGGCCTACTTGTCCGTCCGCGAGCCAGATGCTCCACTACCGCCCCTTCAGGTCCTCGACGCACTTCCGGTCCGTGACCACGGAGCGGATGTAGATTCCGCGGGCACCGGCGATGACGTCACTTCCGGTCCCGACGGGAAGAGAGGCCCGGGAGCGCTGTTCTCCCCACGGAGAGTAGCCACGGCCACTGCAATGGCCACTTTGTAGAGCCGAGGCCCACCGAGAGAAGCGCGAAGTATGGCGGAGAAAGCACCCAAGAAAGCGTCCCGTGGTCGCGGTATTACCCGCTTGCTGGACACTGACTTGAACATTGCCCCTGCCCCAACCCCTAGCTCCATCGCCCCGGCCACTGCCACTGCCCCGTCACGAGTGTTGTCACCGGGACCTAGCGGGGATAAATTGAGCAAGTAACCCAAATATTCCAGAGATTGGCGGGACTGGAAATTGAGCGATGAGGGGTCGGATGGGGAAATACCATACGACAATGTGATACGTGTGTCTAACCCTGTGCCGTTTTCTCCTACAGCTAGAGGGAGAGCCTGAGGGTCCCACACTCCAGCAGAGGCTGAGTCTGTCAGTACGGTGGTTCACAAGATGAACCCTACCAGGTATTTCAAAGCCTAAGGGAGGAGAGATTGCTCGCGCTCTACAGGGGCGGGGACGTCCGGTGTCTCGTCCCAAGCAGAGTCAGAGGTAGAGAACACTAGCCATTCCACAGAGTACGAGCACCGAGACAAGTGGTGGGCACACCTGTTCACTGGGTACCACGAAGGTATGGACCGTACGCGGTTCCTGCTCATTAAGAACAACGTAGTTGATCGTTGGTGGGCGGCAGGTGCCTTTACTCCCCAGGAGGTGGAGGACGAGATAGATCATAGGTACTGGGAGATAGAGCAGAAACTCATTCAGCCCAAGGGCCCCAGTATATTGTATGACGAGATTGCTCCTATAGAACCAGAGTTTTGGGTACTGCCAAGCAGGGCGGGTCACCGTAAGCTCACTAAGTTGAGCCGAGCCGACAGAGCCATAGTGGCTAGGTATAGGCAGTCCCATGGATACGAATACCCTTATGTGCCTGAGCCCATAATGAGGGAAATAGAGTAGAGCAGAGATAGTTGGCTCCGAGAAGCCGTACAAGAATATCTACGAACAAAATTTGGTAAAGCTGGTTATCATAATGAGGACCGGATAAGTGAGTTGGTCAGGATCTGGAGTATAGGATGGGGCATATATATGCACAGCGTAATATATCGGCCAGAGCATGGGCCGGTGCAGTCCTTCTTTGTGACCATTACGGATCACAATGGCAGAAAAGTAAGGAAACCTGATCCGAAGCATTACGGTTAGGGTTCTGCACGTTGGGAGTAACCGGTGTTTTTGTATTACTACCTCATGGGAGCATATGTTATGACTACCAAACTGCATGATATGTGTTTTGTTTCCCAGGTTGTTCACCGCAGGATGGTACTGCTAAAGTTAGGTCCAAGTGGGGACCATTGGATTCCACCAGAGGGAGAGTGTAGCCCCCTGTAAACAGCACGGGCTATACATATCTTTCTCCTACTGTGGTAAGTCCTGTTAAGGGCAGGTGCCAGTAGTAATCATGGGTTTTCCCCCTTCACGCCCTGCCTTGAGTGATAGATGCAGGCCCCTGACTCTGCTGCAGGCATGAGACAGAGGGGAGGTAATGCTGACATCATGAGAGGTGGGGCTGACTCTATTTAGGATCCAGTTCCTGTGAGTGACAGAGTTCAAGTCAGTCTAGTCTAGTCTGTCCTGGGAGTTGGAGGAGAGGAGTAGGTCAAGCTCTCTCCTGGGAGCAAGAGAGAGAGAGAGAACTCTGGCCTATACAGTTGGAGTGTGAGCAGAGCTACGGTGGACCAATGCCCCTCACCCTAATGAGGGGATGATGGGGAAGATCTATCCCCACCCAGAGGATACCCTCTGAGGTGGGCATTGGGGTATTGAGGCCCCTCACAGACCATCCTGTCGGAGTGCATCTTGGAGGAAGAGGTGAGGAGAGGGCCTGTACACCTTTGGAGTGCCTTGTGTGCTGCTGCTTCTGTGTGCTGCCAAGGCTGCTGTGTGCGAGCTATAGACAATAAAGAGACCTTTTGCTGATTTTACCAAAGAGACTGTGTGTGATTCTGGAGCATCCACCCTGGGACCAGGGTTATTTCTTCTATACAGGTCCTACCCCATATCCCTGGGAAGGTATAGAGGATGGAGGCGCTGCACCACCACTAAAGAATGAGGCAACTACCCCAGAACATAAAACACAGACAGAGCTCAGTGCACATCCATTGAAACTCATACACGGTACAGTGCCTAAATATATATGTGTAACGGGTATTCCACCCCACCCAATCGCATATACAGTGTGAGTGCGGGGACATACAGTGTTACCTTAGGTGTGGTGCGTTACCTGTTGGCTCACAGGAGGGCTGAGCTTCCGCCACGGGGAACCTGGGACATAACACAATACTAACGGTGATCACTTACACGATGCAGCGCCTCCACCTGCGATGGCTCCCACCAGAGGGGGAGTGGTTCCTCGCAGGAAAATCAATAATAATAACATACACAGTGGGGTATAATAACTAATGGCTTTACTAACAGGCATAACAACTCATCACATTCATAATGACCTGTGTCCCTCTCACGAGGAGACACTAACCGTGACGTCTCGCAGGATGCTTCCCCAACACTAGGTGATCCCACCCAGTGTCCAGTGAAACCCCACCCAATGTCCCGCACTCTTGCAGAGAGAACGTGGGTGACTGCGCAGTCACTATTTAATCTAAGGGCCCGGTGGTGCACGTAAGAATGTATGATACCTGCCGAGCACTCCGGTGCTCGGGTCAGCAACTCTTCACAAAGGGTCAGACGTGTGATGAGTCCGTCTGATCCTCCAACCGAACTCCTGGCACGCACGGACCGCCAGGGGCGATCCTATACGGACGAAAGTCTCTGTGGACCCCAACGTGGGTCCGAACTCCGTCGCTGGAACCACAGCATCCACTGAGTCCCTAACTACTCTATGCACTAACGTGACAGGTACCCTAACCTAGGGCCTGTCCCTGTCGCACCACAACTGGGGAGGGAGAGCCTATCTGGGGCCTAAGGGGTTAATAGTCTGCCTACTCCCCTAACGATGCCCAGTCCTGACTCCCACTAACAACTGACTAACCTGAGTGACAGGGTCCCTTACTCTAGGGCAGTCCCTGGCAACACTCACTATATGGGATAACTAGAGCTATCTTGGGCCAAGGGGGTGCTGGCTAGTACAGGGGATCCCTCTCTCCCGTACCCTACCTCCTTCCCCTGTCTGCCTCCTTGCTCTGACTTCCTTCTCTGACTCCCACGTAGCTCCAGCCCGCCAATTGTATCCACTCCTGTCCAGGGCAGTCCTACAGCCCTATTGGCTCCTATCAGGCACCTGGTGCCTGTCTCGCTATGCCCCATGGGAGTTGTAGTCCCATGGAGCCTAAAAGCACATAGGGACCACGTGCGCGCCTTTCCTGCGCATGCGCGAACAGCTAATGGCCGCCTCACTGTTTCCCTACCTATTCTCCCGTTCGCGCGACTCATCCTTGCCCCTGAAGCTCCCGCCGCGCATGAGCGAGCTGCTCGGGGGCCTCTGGCTCTTAATGTCCCCTGCGCATGCGCAACGCGCAGAGCAATGGTGCCGCCAGGATTACCGAGCCGCCGGGACCTTAGCGACGCGACCGCGGCCATAGCAACGGCCCGATCGCGTCCCCGGCAACCGGCAACCTGCAGGGGAAGACGAACTGCTCCCTCCTCGGCCCCCACCCTCCGGAATGGCCGTCGGGTCTGCCGCTGGCCTCTGGCAGCACCCGACATCGCTCCGGGCCACGGAGGTTCCCTGGGGGGTCGCAGGGGGAAAAAGGTGACCTGGCTACATATGTATAAATATCTATTAAATAAAATGGTCTTTTAGTTTAACATTTTTGGCCAAAATTGTTGTAAGCCCCTGAGCCACTGCACGGCAGACCACATTTCCAGGGGTCCCTAACACTAACATAAATTCTTAATAACCTGTGCAATACCAGGAAGAATGATTTATAATAAATCTGTCAATATTAGTTGCAAAGTATGAGCCTGTTAGGTGTCCAGTATGTTTTACAACTACCCCAGAAGCCTGGTCCTGTGTCCCCAACATCATCGCGGGAAGCTCAGGCCCTCCTGTTACCGACAGGTACGCACCACTCAAACACGTGTAGCCAGCCCTCATACACCATAGATATAGCATATATGTCTGGGTGGGGGGGAATATGGGCTACACATTCATAATTATAGTTGTACATTTTTACCCTTTGAAAGGTCATGCACTGTCTTTCTCCTTTTATATGTAATCTTTATGGTATTAAGCAATCAACTTTGATGAGCAGCAGACCTTCTCTTCTTCACAAAAGGTTAAAAAGTTTTTTTTTCCCTTGGTGCACTTATATTGTAAATCACTGTGTTTTAATTCATGTTTTAGAATTTAACACTGGTCACATTATCACAAGATATTTTTACAATTTGTGCGCAGTTTTATCTATTTTCTCTTACTGTATCTCAGCAGTGGCCTGAAGCACGGGAGCGAAGTCCTGTGCACCCCACGTCATTTTAATGTAATCCCACATGGCTGGCTGAAAAAGGACCTCACGTAAACAATTTACAGGAGACCACCACTAAGCGACAATACTGGGTATCTCACGCCGATCCGGTGTTAACGGTCACTGCTGACAGAATCCTGGCATAAGTGGCGTCCTTAAACTAAACATGGTAGAAGCAAAGATTTGGCTACTTTTCTGGTTTCTCCGGAAATAATGGCACAATCTATTTTTTTTTAGAGGGTCTCAATGTGGGAAGCTGGAATTGAACCCACAAATACTCCCTTATCTCTGTTGTCTAGGCACTTCCTCTGCAGATACTACAGGGATAAGCTGCTCCTAAAAGACTGATACTGCTGATCTTTGAGGCTTGATGTACCGTAGAAGACACCACTTATGCTGAAGCAAGAGGCTTCCTGTTCACGGAAAAAAAAAGCATTCAGACCGGCTATAAAAGAGCATACGATTTACTGTACAAAGCAGTACTTCATTGAAATAATATTGATAGTACCATTTTTCTGCAGAAAATGTGCGCGAGATCATAAGGTGATTAAAACTCTAAGTGATTTTTTTGGTTTAATTAATAATTTTAGAATTAGTTGATTAAATCCCAGGCTTCTTTTAATGATATCCACTGTTATTAATGTCCATCTGGCTAAGTTAAGAGCTTTGCAAAATATATGTTAGGATGTTCTGCAATAAAAGCACCTATCTGTCCTTTATTATTACTGTATTAACCTTTACATTAAACTGCATTTCAAAATTCAGACATAAGGCAAATAAAAAAAATGAAATTGCTTCCTGACTTCTTTCTGGTACTTAATGGTTTTTTTTTTTTTTTAATTTTTTTATTCCAGAAAGGGATGATGCTGAAATTCTCTTTTCTGGGGGAAGAAAATGTTATAATTTTTTAGAAACAAGAATGAAATAATTGGTTGTTTTTTTAATAGTTGATGTCCGGAAGAAAGTGGTCTTTACACTATTAACAGTAACAATGTGTTAGGGATGTGAGCAATCTGTGCCCAAAACTGCAAGGGAGAAGTTACAGTTATCATGTCACATAGGTCAAAGCGATTAGATGGTTTCCTAAATTATTTGATAGAGGTTGGATTATCAACTTAATATTAAATGTAAAGGGTTGTGAAAAATTACTGTAATTTAAACTCTTTGATTCCCACGGGACCCAGAAAGTATTGCACAGCAAATGTTTATATTTTCTCATGCTCAATACCATTTAATATTCACATGCACATATACAATGTGTTCATTGGTTTATTTGGGCTGTTTTGCACTCTCTCTCATATAATTAATATTTAAACTTTACAAATAAAATGTAGGCGAAGGCAATATAAAGTTAAATAAGTGTAACCCCCTGTGCCTACACGCAACACAGGCTTGCTGCCCCCTAGCAGGTTACTCTCTACAGGACAGGTGAGTATTGCCAGCCAGTAGGAAGGCTGGTGAAGGAGGGACTAAGGCTGAGTCCCCGCTGGCGCTGAGCGGGTGGTGCTTGCCGCTGTTAGTTTAAAAATTGTAATAGGGCAAGTCCTCGCTCACGCGGTGCACGCTCGTGCGTGGGCACGCACGCTCACCCTCGCTCCTCGGCGCTTAGATAAACAAAAAATCTAACTTTCCAGCGTGCTCAACAACCCGCAATACCCACCCCCCCCGTTCGCGCACGCGTAAATGCAGGACACCCGGCGCTCATTCTTGTAGAGCTCTCCAAGCATGAGTGCGCTCAGCGCCAGCAGGGACTCAGCCTTACGATCGTGTGAGCAGAGTCCAGCTGCGCAGGATGAGACTGCAAAGAGAAAGGAACAAATGAGAGAGACCCTGAAGAGAACAGCCCCTGTATCCAGAAGCTGCTGCAGACTGATTGCTGGGCTCTGAGGAGTACAACCGTGGCGATCTGACTGACTAGGTAACACACAGGCTTCCCGTGTGGAGCTGAAAGTGGGCCAGCAGCTTAACGGAACAAGGGAGTTGTGAGTAACTAAAGAGGAGATCCTCTGTGCATTCAAGGGTACTTTTTTTTTTTTTTTTAAGATGCAGGCCTGCGCCAGTATAAGGTGGAAATGGGAAATAAATCCCCGATAGGTGCTTCCAATATCCGGATTCTGATTGCAATATAGCATAAAAGTCCAGGAAAGAATATATCTTCAGTAAGAATATATGTGCAGTATATGGGCTTAAATGCTCACCTTGTAGCCATAGTGTGGGATAACAAATGAAGGGTGAGGAGCCCCACAGTGAGTGTGTGAAATGAACACTCAATGAAGAGAGCCCACCCCACACCTACTAATGGAGCAAGACACCTATATCCCTAGGCTTGAGCAAATAAATTGCCCAGTAGTATATACAAACTGCATATTATTGATTTTAAAGAGCAATCAACTCACAGTTGGTGCATGTCCTGGAAAATGTAGCGTGCCTCCTTCCGGTAATGGTCAATCACAGTAGAAAAGAATGGTGGAGCACTGCTGGACTTTCCAGCAGTGCTATACCATTCTTTTCTACTGCGCCAGTATAACACTGATTATAAGAGCTCCAACGTTTGTGCTAGCAGCTACATATGGGCCTCTTGCAACACGGGGTCATGAGGACCCTGAGAGACATTGGAACACAACTGCACAGCGCAGTAACAGTATTATGGTTGTATGTATATGATCCTTGCACAGGACCCTCACAATTATGTTAATATAACTGTGTTATAGGGGTTAAATATAAATCCTTGTTTTGGTTATCCATACCCTGGTGTCGTGTACTAGTATCTGATTTTTAGCCACGTGCTCAGTGAGTGAGAATGCACTGGCCATAATGGGGAGTAGATCGCAGGCCCACACCTCAGCAGTAAGTATTAGCCTGAGGAAAGGCAAGGATGGGTTACGTAAGTATATGAAAAATGACAGCAGTTAAGGACTCTTTAGCTTCCCATGATTTGCCCGATTTTCTAATGTACTGTGAGATTCTTATGGATTGTGAGACATTTGTCATTGTATGGGCGTAGGTTCTCTTGGGCACAGGTAGTGGTTCCAGATGATATATGGAAACAAAAGAAAAAACATACTGTATAGTGTAATATGTTTTAACATGAATGGCCCCATTTTCTTGTGGGATCTTACGGAATTTGCACTCACAGTTTGGCTCTCTTGAGCTTTATGCATAGAACATTACTCTCGCAGAATGAATGGTCACTCAGCCTTGTCTTTGCTTCAGGTGTATTTCTCATGCAGGACAAAAAACAGAAAAACAACACATCACGCAGTCTGTCTTTCCACAATTAGAAATAGGGCCTACAGAATGAATACTCATATTTCCACTGTGTTGAATCAAAGCGTGTGCATGATATTATTTTCCTTTTGCAGGTTTTTTGTTCTTTGTATATTTCCTCCCTGGATTGAGTACCCTCAAGGGGAGTACGGATGCCAAAAATATCTGGCAATGTGGAGAGTGTCCAAATGGCTGACCAATCTCACTTGGAATGGATGCCTAATAGTCCATGACCTCACTAGAGCACCCCCCATGGCGATTAAAGGAGCAATATATTGTGTTGAAAATGTTGAAAAAATGGATCCTTTAATATAACAAATAGAAAAAACAATAAAAAAAAGTGTGAAAAGAGAACTACAAATTGCTGGGACTAAGTGTCTCAAAAGGAATAAACCAGTCCTTATTGCTGTGCTGGTGCTCAGGTTTCTAGGAGGGGAGAAGCTCTGGTGGGTTTTGCTGCAGCTCTCACACACACAGCTGATCTCTTGCCGGTCCGGAGTGATCCCTTGCCGGTCCTGGACAGATGACGTCACAGCCGGAGCTCCGTAGAGTAAAATCCCACGCCTGCCCATCACAGCACTAACGGAACACCCTACGCGTTTCATGACTCTAAGTGGGTCACTACATAATAATAATAATAATTACATCAGGGGTAGTGATCCACTCGGCTCCCAGAGGGGCCACCATGTAGCCCTATGTCTGATTTAACCCTTTCGGGGACCAGGGACTCAGTAATCAAAGTACAGTATACAAGCATTTGGATACCAAATTCACAAAAGAGGTACATGCTGGTTACATAAAACATTAAAGTATCAACAATAATGTCTTTGACATTTCACATTTGAGTCGGAGGGCCATCCAGGGTGATATAGTGGAGAGACTTTCAAAGACTTTGATCTGGGCAGCAGGTTATATCCAAACCCAAAAGATGTGATAGGGTCACTGAGGCTGCGTCCATGCTGCCAAAGACCACGTGGAGGTGTGCGCGCACGTGACGTCACCTGCATTTAGTGGGAACGGTTTCTGGACAAGGTAGACACGATGTGGGGGGCGCTTCTATGGTCATGCCTGTGACATCACAGAGCTTGTTCGCCCTCATTTGGCAAGCCGCTCACGTGACCTGGCTGTCGCGCCGAGGAATCAGATTAAACATTCCTCGTGCACCGCACACCCTCTCCTGCTGTCGCATGCGCAGTCTATGGGCGCGATCATTGCCTTAAGACATTGTGATCGCGCCGCGTGCACACGCCTCCGCGCTATCTTCGGCAGCATGGACACCGCCTTAGAAAAAGTCTGTAGAGAGAAAAGAGATCCCAGGATAGACCATTGGCACACATCCACAGAGAGATCGACAGAGAAGAAGAAGGTATTAGCGAATGAGACACTGAAAGTATGATGGGAGAGGTAAAAGAAGATTCAAGATAGAGTTCTGTTACAGATACCAATGGTATGGAGAATGCGAAGGAGAAGAGGGTGGTCCACAGTATCCGAAGCTGCAGAGACATCAAGTAATATATTGTAAGCACAAAATCATAATTAATTTTGGTGAGGGCTGTGTCAGTGGAGTGAGCAGTGCAGAAGCCAGATTGTAGAGGGTCTAGGAGAGAATATGAAGTAAGAAAATGTAGCAAGCGAGAGAATACAAGACGTTCAACGAGTTTAGAGGAAAGGGGCAGGAGGGAGACAGGCAACAGTTAGAGAGACAGACATGATAAAACTTGCTATTTTTGAGTAAAGGTATAACTGTTGCATGCTTGAAGGAGGTGGGAAAGGTACCCTAAATTCAAAAGTGCTGCTGTACCCCATATCTCGCACACCTCTGAGGTCTCTGCTCAACATCCAGCTGATCGACGCATCACAGACCGGGGAATATGGAAGCGCGAGCCACAAGCCGAGAGAGCGCATCCTCTGCATTCTGGAAGCTGGCATCAGAGGTCTCCTCTCACCTCACAGCGAACGTGTGCGTCATACACCGTGGAACCCGGACGTGCGATTCACTGCCTGAGACACTGGAGTCGGCTGCGTGTGCGATCGGGACGCAGTTCACTTCAGACCCAGAGTGGTCAAATTGCTTTTTTTTATATCTTTGGAGCATGTGAGTTGAATGAGCTCACTGCTCAAATTACTTTTAATATTTAAAGCTGTATTAAACTACAGTATGCCCACCTCTTCTTTTATCCTATGATTCGGGGAGTTCAAGTGATACTAAATCCACATGAACCTACACTAGATTGAATCTGAAAACGCCTGATTTATTTAACTACCATGTGAGTGGGCACTCAAAGATTTCTTCAATCACCATATTTGAATTTTGCACTATGCATATATTTCGTTTTTTCTACGATTGCAGGGAGTTCTTGCGCTTTGAAGTTTTGTGACGGGAAAGGTACCAGAGCTGAGGGAGAAGCTAAAAATGTGTGCGAGTGTCGGAAGAAGTGTGGAAGCAAGAGGTTTGAGGAGATGGGAGGGAATTTTGAATTGTAAGCCCTCAGACATACAAGAGATTGAGGGTTAGCATGATAGAAATCACACATTTTACAGGAGTAAGGAAAGCATAGATAGTACCATATCATCCCTCTGTTCTGAACATTTTAATTTTAGTTAGATATTGGTGAAATTTTCACAGACGTTCATCTGTTTGTTTCATTTTGGACATTAGTGGCTGGTAACTGCTTTTCTGAGGTCCTGTATGGTGAAGACCAAACTAAAAAAGTATCTCATCTTTACATAGAGTGGGGCCTCCAAAACTCACACCTGAACATCTACTTAATTATTTAAACACTTGATTCTAATGGTCCCCTTTTATTTAGTTGATAAAACCAGGGTTTCACTTACTTTTCACATGCTTTGACTCTTAATTACTCATCGTTTGTCTTATCCATAAATAATTTTGTTTCAAAAGACATGGAATTGGTTAATATAACCCTATTGGATATTTAAGTAAAGACTGGTTTGATTCAAGAAAGTTATTATGGGAAACTATATAATTTCCGTAATTATCATTGGGGTTCACAAACATTTTCTCAACACACTGTAGGTGTTTAAAGCAAAAAGCAAACTAAGCAAAAAAAGAGGAGACAGGAGAGGAAAGGAACCCGGTGAATAACAATATCATAGTGAAATCAGACCGAACTGTGGTCCTACACTTATCCACAGCATGTAAAAAACCTTATTTCAGGGTCTGGATGTGAGTACCTCCACATTTAGCTATCTCCTAACTAACGTAACATTAAATCCCTGTGTTAGCTGTAAGGCACCTCTGTGGATATGCGCTGTTAGAGGAAACACCTCTGTTATATATCATTAGCACTAACGTCCGTTATAGTAACGCAAGGGCTCGTTACGGCTGAAAACACACATTGCATCGTTACTGAGCTTTGAAGATCCCTGTTAGCGCGTAACGAGACATTAACTAAGGTCTGCGTCTTGTTAAGTCAGTAACGGACCTCTGAGATTTTTTTAGGTCTTGTATTGTTTTCCTAATTTTCCTTTTCTACTTCTTGAGATCATGGATTTATATTTTGTCTCCTAGGAGGGAGTCACCTCAGAATATTGGGAAGGCTGATTTTGATATCCCAGTCCTGCAGGATTATCCTCACACTAAGGACTCTAGTATTTTAAGATGGTTGTTTATTTCCTTATGACTTTAATGTAGATATACATATGTACAGATTCAATAGCATGTCAATTAGTCAAGGTCCTACAGGCTTTTATGGTGAAAGGTCTGTTGTCAGTTTGCTTGGTAGTGTCTAGCAGTAAGTGAGAGAATCTGTGGCACTCATCTGTGCAAATGTAATTGTCTAAAAGGTTAAATAGAATGTCTCCAGGAATTAAGCTTCTGTTAACTTCTGAATTCATAGTATAATTCCAAAGTGCGGGGAAACCGTTTCAGGCGAGGAGAATCCTGCTTGTGCAGCCAACACAACATAGATAAACAATTTCTTCAAAGTGCAGGTCTCCTCTAAGACAGAGGTACAAAGTAGAGCTCTACTCACAAGTTCATAATGAAGTTCCCCATGTAATGTGACAGCCAAGAACAGTGGAAAGACAACGTTTCAGGTCCCATATGGACCCTTCATCAGGTGATGACACTGCCCTGCGATGTTATGTCCCATGTCGTTGTTATGGACTGTTTATCCAGGAAGATTTGTGCTTTGATCAGGATGCCTAAATACAGGTGTGCAGCTAACGCCCCACTGGCTGTGGTTGAGTGTATGCTTTATTTTCTAGATATGTGTAAGCCCTGAAACAACCTACAGCTGTATTAATATTTTTACAACCCAGCCATTGCTACTCTCCAGGGATCCAGTGCCATCTTAAGGCATGTACTATCTGGGCTGTAGCCCAGCGTCACCCGGACCTTCCAAGGGCCCCCAAACTTTCAGAGACTCTACAAATACTATGGCCCAATGTAATTTTAAATTCATAGTTCTAACTGAACGCAGCCAACGTTACTTCATTATCATTTTTCAAATGTTTATTTATTTTGGTGTGAATAGAACAGTATATTGCTTTTCATTTTATACAGACTAACTTTGTATATCTTTATTTTTTATTCAAAGATAACGTTTCTACAATTTCGTTACGGAATAGGTAGTTTAATTGATTTCTCGGACATGTATTTAAAAAATAACGCCCAACATAAAACGATTACAGCGTGACAAGCTGGCGTCAACATTTCCTAACATTTAAATTGCTTTTACGAATTTTCCAATCAAGCAATGGGCACAAACTGCAAAGGCGGAAGAGCTTTTGCAAAGCTGAAACTTATTAAGAATGAGCTCCGCAGTTGCTGCTTCAACCGAGATTGAACGCTCTTTCCTTGATAACAATCGAATCCGAAATTCTTAATAAAACCGAATTTGATGATGTTATTTGTGACTTTGCAAATAACAAAATCAGAAAGAGACACGTGTAGATAAATACAATGTTTGTGTTTGAAGTAATATTTGCCGAATTTCAATAAAAGTTTTGAATGTTGTTCAATAAACATATACTGTATTTGTATTTAAATGTGACCTTTGTGGGTAGGGATCCCCAATTTACACTTAGCCCAGGGACCCCACATTCTTAGCGCTCTGCAGGGATCCAACTGATTGTTAAGAAAAATCCATGCCACCCTCCTACACTAAGTCTGCCTAGGCAGGAGCCAGGATACACTATCATAGCTAAAGTGATACGTTTATAGCTCATCTGCCTAAGAAATCCTGTCTGATTCTGATTTGTAAAGTCAACTGGGCAGAATGTTTGAACACAAAAAGTGTGTATCCTTGTGTCTTTGCCACACTTTGGATTAGCACTAAGACATGTGCAGAGATCGAGTGAGCCCCACATGCACAGTTTATCCGGTATAGTATTTTCAGTAATTTTCGCTCATTGTACGCTGTCAAAAGGTTGCTGGCCCTTGATCTCTTTTCACCTTAATCTACTTTAATATTTTGATACAGGAATAGAAATGCTTTTACTTTATTACGCTGTGTAATATATGAATCATATGTATGACTTTAACAACCGGTGAGTCTAATAAATCTACATGAGCAATTCTATTACATTTTTGTGATTATATAACCCATTCAGGCTGGTATTGAGCTAAGGCTGAATTTCTTTCCATCTAATTGGTATTCAGTTGTATAAATAAAGATGTGAAATTCAGCACATTTCTACACATATATGCTATAACAAAATAATAACATTAGCCTATACACACAAACCTGCTATTTGTTCCTGAGCCTGTCATGTGATAGGAGATTGTTCTTAGAAGGTTTTTTGAGACCCTGTTTTTCAGCTTGTTGACTTTGAATACAATTAAGACGTCACAGGTGCAATAGCAGCTTAAAATTTGATCTAAAACGGAAGCGGATCTTATTAGTGAATTGTGCCAGCAAAAATATTTTTGTTTTGTCTTTTCAACCACTTTTTACATTTGTGTATACACCCCCTTATGTGTTGGTGTTATTGCCTTGAGTCATCAACCGTGGTTAAAATTGAGTTATTATCGCACTCAGTTAAAAAAATATATCGGTTGATTTTACTTCCATTTTATGACCTTAGTCATCAACGTTGCGGTGACATTTTACCCGGTGCGATATGTGAAATAGAGTAGTGATGTGTAAATCACCAAAACTGGTAACTACTCTGTTTTTTATGACATTCGTGATGACTTCAGAACTGGAGCGGCGCAGATGGCGCGTGTGTCCTTATGATGTGTCTTCTGCGATGGCCCTAGCCACTATAAAATGCCAGGGCCCTTGCAGAAGACTGGAAGTAAGTCAAGAGGCCACAGCCGGATGCTGAAGAGTCAAGAAGAAGTCCGAAGACAGCTTGAAAGAAGTACAGAAGAAAAGTTGAGGACCATACGTGGCAGCCCCGTGTGTGGGGATGGATTATGTATAGGCCAACTGGCCTGGATTCATTTTTTTGTGGACTTTATTTTTTTTTTAATCTTTTTGCGGCTTTTAAAATGTTGTAATTTTGGAAACCAATGACTTTGGTGCCAGTCCCCATACATTTATCGGCCACGGAAAAACATGCATTGATAACTCCCTGTAAGGATTCTGCTCGATCTGTGCTGGATTTTGCTGCGGTTCTGGTTTTCCAACTCACTTACCCTTTCTGTTCACTGTAGCCAATTTGGGTACTGGCAGCCTGCTATATAAGGCTACAGTTCCTGGTGGGAGTCGCCGAGCAAAGCTCGTACGTTTGCGGGTCTTGTTGGTCTTTGCGGTCACGCTTTACCCTTTTGCCTGTTTTGATTCCCCTGTTGCTGACCCCGGACTGTGACCCCGACCTCGCTGCTTTCTCCCTGTCCTGACCTCTGCCTGTCTCCTGGACTTTGCAACTTTGCCGGCAGCCCTGACCCCTGCCCTGCTTACCAATTACGGATATTCTTACAGGACTCTGTCCCTGGGCTCTGGTCGGTTTATTTGCATCCCTACCTCAGCCCTGTGGGTCAGTTTCCTGATTTGAGACAAGCATCGTCACACTCCCACTTTAAAAATATTGCATTTATTTTGACTATAGCAACACATTTTTGGCATTACAAAGTTTGATGACTCAATTCTATTTCCCCCTTGTGGCAAATCTAGGGTAACATTGGGGCAAAAACAGCACCAGATTTAAAGCAATTGCACTTTATCCATTAGAAAATATGGTTTATTTTGTTTTGCACTGGTTTTGCACTGGTTTTGCTCCAGTTTAGCAGTTCAGGGGTTTTCATAAACATGTCCCCTAAAGCTGCAGTCCCTTTTAGCTGACAAAAATACAAAATTGTAAACACACTAACATTCTGTGTTTCTTACATAAATGTAACCATGCTCAAAGAAAATACTTACCTCCTTTTGTTTCTTTGGAGATTAACCCCGGTCTCCTTTCTATAAGGGACTTTGCAATGGGGAGTGTTTGTCAGTTAAGTGTTTTCTCTAACTTTGGAGCACCCTGTCCAAATAAGGTGAGGGAGGGGGATTAAAGGAGAATTCAATCACATTTTACCCCTTAACCACATTTTTTTTATCGGACATCAATTTATCATCTGTATCAAATATTGATACAAATCCACAAATCAGAACTGTCCTAGCGCAATACTGAATATATGCTGTGGAATGAATTTCTGAGATACCTGAGTGGAACTTTTGTTGGGGACAGAAATAATTGCTTGAAAAAAAAGCACTTAATGAAATACATATACAAATCCACATCACATTCCCAAGTGATCTAGAAACCCACACTTTCTTCTGCACTTTTACAAATCTTTCTTCTGAAAGAATCTTGTGCATAGTAGAGATGAAAACCCTTAGCAATAACTTCTGATAGTACAGAACAAAACAGCAACATGGATCTCCTTGTTACCAAGCACTTATACACTGTATATAAGCAACTGTGTGTGCATATTGTGCTATACTACATTAGTGTGCAGCAACAGATTATGATTGGTAAATAACCATACAAAGAATTAAAAAAAAACTACAATTCTGTAGAACCCATTCGCATGTCTCCCGCAGATTTCTCAAGCCACAAGTTAAACAAAAAGTAAACTGCTGATTACGTGACCCGGGAGACTGCGAGGGAGCCTCCCTACCCTCCACCCCAAATACACGGAACCCCACATAAAATAACACACAGATAACGACAAGACAAGGCCTGGAGGTACGAGGCGGCAGCTTTCTATTTAACCATTAAATAATTGGTAAGCTCTACCCGTGCCAGAGCGCTCGCTCAAAGGGTTAAAGGTAAAAGGTCCTTGAACCGATGGCCTGTGACACCCAAGTCAGTCCCTCATGATGCTTCCATTGATGCCAGTGGGCTCCCGGAACTCACGTTTAAATGAGTCACTCCCAGTCTCACTGGGCTTTACCAAGCATGGAGCCTCTTCTCGCAAGGATAAGCACACTTACCGCCCAACTGCCGCCACGACAGAGGCAACAAACACCTCAACACTTTGACCCCGTTGGGGTAACAAAAACAGAGACTCCCCTCCAAGGAACTTATGTCCGTACTCTCATATTTATTTGCTTTTTTCCCCCCAACTTCAAACTGTAACATCTCCATCATTACCAATATATGCAAAAAGGGACCGTGGGCAGGAATTGCTGGCAGGGCGTGGACTGAACATGCGCCCTTCCAGCCGACCTAAGTGACCTCCCTCCCCGCCCCATAACCCCCCCCCCCCCCTGCGTCAACCCCATCACCTGAAGTCGGGGGGAGAGACCAGGGAGCCAATGTGGAGGAAAGGGGGAAGCCTAGCCACCCATTCAGGATTGCCCTGCGCTTAGGGTTCAAGGCCGGCTTTGAAGGAATATAGATGTTAGCAACGGCATAAATTGTGTGAATTTGTGGCATCCTAAACTGTAGGAATACTTCACATCTTTATCGTTCGCAGGGTATCTTTTTAGTGGATAGAGTGGACATTCCTACTCCAAGACGATATAATCCCTAATTAATCGTTCTCGTGGTCCTGACCTGCCCACCAATATCAGGAATGGGAGGAAAGGATATAACATAACCCGCTTCCATTCCAGGCTCACACCGTCGCAGTTAGCCCTAGCTATGCACAAAACCCGCATGATATACAGTGGGCATCACAAGAATAACCAGAGTGCCAGCTCTTGAAATGCTCCTTGAATGTCACAAGGGAACTATGAAGAGTGTGCGGTGAGGCCTAATTGGGCCAGGCATCTAGACGAAAAAGGACTACATGGCTGAATTTGGTGCAGAGTTATTAGCCCTTAAGATAAATGGTTATGATGACCAATAAACTTATTTTTTTGGTTGGTTTGTTTTACAAGCCACATTTGGAAAAGTATTATAATGTTAATGAAAGTTGTTGATAGTGAAATATTTTGATAACTTTTGTATGGTTTAAGTTTATTGTGTTGTCTATATATTATGTAACCAATAGTGACAAAAATTGTCAATTTCTGTCAACACTTTTCTTCCCTACGGATTTCCATAGCCCTGTTTAATTAACCATTGATTCTTAGACATACATGATCTTATCTTTTAATTTGTATGATTAGTCATTAAAGGGAAAGAAAGCAGTTTCCTTCCTGTTATACTCCGCAACTTACATAAGTATGATATTTTCTAACATAAGAAGCTCTGATAGCATAGCTCTGTGTTACTATGTATTGTAAAATCCATTTGAAAAGTAACGATTTTGGAGAAAGGTAATTAGAATTTGCGTGAGCGTTGAATATCTGTTCTAAGCACTGTGTTATAAGTCAAACGGAGGCAATAGGAAATCTAGGTATTAAACTGCAAAGAAGTCAACAAAATGTCATTTTAGCAATAAAACATCCTGTCTAAACATTTCTGCATAATTAATTCCTCTGATGCATTAAGGGACATTATACACAATATTCATCAAGAGTAGTGCCAATAAAATTGTTATTTATGTGTGGATATTAGTTAATTCAATCCATAGGTTTGTTGAAATACTTAACAAGTTTTCTGTTGAGAGAAATATAGATGACTTTGCCTTCTAAGACTGGAGCTAGATTGAAATATGGCTTTGATTCAAATATGTCAAGAAGTCACAGGAGCTGAAACATCGGCTTTTTCGTGCACTCCTCGCAGAATAGATATGTTCGCTCTTTATGTCTTGGTAGAGTGTTGTAAATGACACATTTAGCTGTGTTGATTAATCACTTTAGCCTTATTTTAACAATAACAATTCTATCAAGGCACAACTATTGAGTGATCAAACACATTGAAATATATACAGTAGGCTCTCTCTCTAAATCACAGGGTAAGTGGGAAACTAAGGTGTGATTTAAAGATCAGCAAGAGCATTGAGCAGCTCGAAATGTCTAGTTCACATTCCTGACCTTCTGGAAGTTCAGCCACCCTTAAAGGCACAGTCCTTCCTAAAGTCAAAACAAACTCATTGCATTGGCTTGTTGAAGGAGTAAAATGTGGCAGAGTAGTTTGGAGTGGTCTATGAGGCAGGGGGTTCTCAACCCCAGTCCTTAAGACTCCCCAAAACAGGTCAGTTTTTAAGAATATTCCTGCTTCAGCACAGGTGGCTCAATCAGTGGCTTAGTCAAAGAGCCTGCTTCAGCACAGTTGGCTCAAAGACTGAGCCACTGATTGAGCCACCTATGCTGAAGCAGGGGTATCCTGAAAACCTGACATGTTGGGGGATCTTGAGGACTGTAGTTGAGAACCTCTAGTCCGGTGTTTCCCAATTAAATGTAGTCAGGGAACCCTTTTATATTTTGTACAACAGAATGGAACCCCCGATATATTTTTAGCGTAGCACATGAACAAAATGAAAGAAATGCGCGGCAGGAGAAAACATTTCTTGGTTCAAGATCAAATACCTTTAATGAAAGTTACATTTTTCCAGGGGGAAGGCAAGTACACGTTTTGTCCTCATTCACGTCCCATAAATAAATGCAGCCGCCCCATATACGTGCCCATCAAGGTAAAAGAAATAAGGTTTTACTCTTAATTAAATGATAATTATAGTATCAGATTCTTCTCAGATTAGTATAAAAAAAATACAAAAAACGTCCCCAATACATTTTTAAAAGACCCCCGTGCCTAAAAGACCCCTGTGCCCCAATACATTTTTAAATGACCCCCCGTGCCCCAATACATTTTTAAAAGATTCCCATGCCCCAATACATTTTTAAAAGACCCCCGTGCCCCGATACATTTTTAAAAGATTCCCATGCCCCAATACATTTTTAAAAGACCCCCGTGCCTAAAAGACCCCTGTGCCCCAATACATTTTTAAATGACCCCCCGTGCCCCGATACATTTTTAAATGACCCCCCGTGCCCCGATACATTTTTAAATGACCCCCCGTGCCCCGATACATTTTTAAATGACCCCCTGTGCCCCAATACATTTTTTTTTTATAACTTGAATTTTATTGATCAATACATGCTTGATATGATATACATGTAGCCATGCATAATAATGACTGCATACATCTTCCCTGTTGGCAGTAAGTCCTGGTAAATACAGGCCTGCCCACAGTAGTTATGGAGGTTTTCCCTCACACCCTAGTGTGGTGCCCTGTGTAAGGATGGGAGTGGCTGTATGCTCTGAGTCTCTGTATAGTGACCTCAGAGATGCGCCTGCCCCCTGGAGTATAAAGGGCACAACACTGACAGTTAGTGTTGTTGTTGGTGGAGAAATAGTAACCAGAAGGTACAAGATTGGAGAATCACTTTTGTGACCCTAGTGCAGTAACTAGCGGTAGCAGAGTGATCAGTTAAGTTTGTCTACGCCATACTGTGTCCAGGGACCTGGCACAGCGGTGATCTCCCTAGGAGAAAGGGAATCCCACTTCAATACGGGAGGGCGTACCTGGCAAAGGGACAGCACGGAGAGATGTGCGGCTAGAGCCGGCAGCTGCATGGGGCAGTCTGCTACATCCCTGTATTCAATAAAGATGTCCTTGAGAAAAAGAACCCCACTGTGTGAGTGTGAGATTACTCAACAGTGGATGGCACCAAGAAGGAGTTCCTCACCAGGACCATCTCCCTGCGGAAGCACAGATCCTGATGAGGTGGAGGCGCTGCACATGATGTAAGTTGGACTCGTACCCACTACCTCAGCTACCTGTCCTGATGACATCCCCTAATAACACCAAGCGGGAGACTCAAGAGTCCTGTTACTTGCAGGTGCACCACCACACACGCCTTGTAATGGGAGACTGGTTAGACTACACGGGCCAATATGAGATTGGGTGGGTCAGGCCAGAGGGAACACCCATTACAATTGGAGGCGCTGCTGAGATACCTGTCAACAGGACAGGCTTTTGCTAGGCACACATTAGGAAAGAGAGAAGTGTCTGCTGCACTTTGTGCTGCGTGGGACGGAGCCAGGGGTAGTCAGGGAGATGCTGGAGCTGCATGCCGCAAAGACGCCTTGGGATCCGTAAGGGGTTAGTGAGTCTGGAGCCGGGGGCTATTGCTGTTCTAGTCGCCTTGAGGTAGCGCTAGCGGGGGACGCCTAAGGGGTAAACTGGTAACTGAGAGCAGGAATTCTGGACGGGTCCGCACTAGGCTAGCCAAAAGTAGGTCGACGCCCAAAGTACTGCATGGAAGAGCCAGAGTACTCTAGTCTCCATTCCAGATCGCTTACCAAGGAGCACAGACTGGAAGAAAGCGTTACAGTAGACACAGAAAGAGTGAGCCTAGCCTGAGGTAGTGCACACACGAGTCAGATCTACGTTAGGTACACCAGGTGGTGCACAAGGCATGTTTATTGTACAGATGTGGTAGCTGCCCCGCAGAGCGGAGCTCCACGTACAGAGAATCGGTGTTCACCCAAAGAAACAGAGAGAACTGTCAAAATGGAGGATCTGTACAGAACAGAAGGTCCAGGATGGCAGGGAAAGAGAACCACAAGAATGGAGGATCTGCACAGAGCAGAAGGTCCAGGATTGCGGTCCGATGAAGAACAGGCTACAGAAGAGACTTTTGTAGGCTTGTTATGGAATGGCGTGAAAACCGTGGCTGCGCCGTGTTTGTCCTGCATATGTTCTCGGGAAGATACCCCTGAGAATAGCGAGGACGAAAGTCTTACGAGATGGGAGGAACGAAATGGACTTTGTTATACCCCAATTAACAAACAGCCAGACGCTGCCTTCAATGAAAGAAAAGACAATGCTTACCAAGATGGCGGTTCCCGCTTCCCCGGGACGCCGCGTGGGCATGCTGCAGAAAGTCTTGCAACTTTGCAGTCTGCTAAATGTTGGCCAGGATTGGCGCCAACCAGAAAACTCCACCCCGCTGAGGAGTTTGGCGCGAAAGCTGGAGCCGCGCCCTCATGGACTATGACTCACTCCGCACCTGTGCTGGGTCAGCCTACAAGTCTACGGGACATCCCCCTAGTTTCAACCAGGGGGAGTGGTTTGCGGTTTCACCGGATGTCGACAGAGAAAATGAGAGGAAGGGTTGCTACATCAGCCCATGCCTTTCAGTTGCGAAGAGCCATTGACCAGTATAGACCTCTGAGACGAGTGCCTCCGCTGGTAAAGATGGCTGAAGCTGCTGACAAAGTGGACCAAGGTCCTGTGATTTCCACTCACCCTTATTCGGCTCCAGGAGGCTTCCTGATAATCCGTGTGGAGGGTGTGGAGACTGTGGCGTGTCTTTGCCTGCAGTGCAGACTGCCGGGCGGAGCCGTGGGCAGCGAGGCCCGATGCCCCCACTGCGGACTGCAGTACATGTGGCCAATGACCACATTCGTACCGGTGCAAACTGTGGGAATGGCCGGGAATGTCCCGATTCCAAGAGAAGAACAGCCGGGAGCTCTCTGGAACCAGAGTCCAAGTCCCGCAGAGTCGGAGTCAAGAGTGGTGCTCCCGATAGAGAAACTCAGCCATCGGAGAGGTGATCACCGAGGAGCCCATCGCCGGTCTCCTACTGGGATGCCTCGGCCGAACTGCAAACTGGAATCCTCGGACGAGGAGTGTGCAAGGCTGGCGAGTAAGACAGTCATCAGACGAGACTGTCATACCATTGGTACGCCATGGAGGGATGAAATTCCTCGTGGTATGGAGACGCGGAGTCGAGAGTCTCCTGTACCGCGACCACCCGATCGCCGGAGTCCCACTGCCGTGGTGACTAGTGGATTGGAGGCGGGTCGATCAACCCCGACCCCGCGAGGTACTAAGACAGCGTGCCTGTTGCAGAACCGATGGGAGGAAGAGTCGGAGGAGCGAGTCCAGAGCCAGACTGGATCGCGCAGCAGACGGGCGTTGCCGGATGTCCTGGTAGAGGAAGAGATCTCGATTGGGGATCCATCCCAAGATGGCGTCGCAGCACGTGCGTGTGCGGAGGTGGTTCAGGCGGACCAGGGAGGCCCCGAGTGGGAGATGGTGCCGCCTCTGAGGTCAAGCAGCGGGAAACGATCCCCTACTACCAGGGGGAACGGACGTTTGAACTGCAACCCCAGAAGTTCCGCTGTTGAAGATAAAGATGGACTTTGTGGCGACGTTAAGACAGGTATCACTGGAGAGCAGGTCGAAACCCTGTCAGTACCTACTGTTCGGTCCCGTCCCCAAACCCCATCCACACCCAAGGTTAGCCCCAAGGCCCTAGTTAAAGCCCCTGTACCCGTCACTATTTTATTTGGGTCCAGTTCTAGCTTAGGGTTGTCCGGGGAGTCACGGGGTCCTTCCGATGATCGGACTGGAAGCCTGGACTTGGGTACGTCGGATGATGGGTCGGAGGGAGGAGGGAGTATGTCTAGGCAAGTGTCGGTATCCAGCGATTGCCCTAGTGGGCTTAGTATTACCGTACGAAATACCTCTCAGTATAAAAGGGTTAATGAGAGATCTGAAGGTACATCTGGGGTGTCTTCTGGTGGGCCTGATGAGGAGTCCATAGAAGAGAGTACTGATCCTAGCTCCGAGGAACGGAAGGAAACTAGGTGGTGGGCCCCATTGTACGAGGGCTATGTATCATGGTTCGACCGTACTCGCTTTATTTTAGAGAGGGAAGGGGTGGTTGATCACTGGTGGGCTGCCGGTGACTTTGACGATGAGTCATACCTTAGGGCCCTAAGGGTAAGGTGGGATCGGATCCAGGCAGGCCTTATTATTCCTAAGGGGTCCGCAGGGTTGGATGATCCGGTAGAAACGGATGAGCCCCTGTCTTGGGTGTTGCCCGGAGCTGCGGGGCAAGGTGGTTTGACCAGGTCATGTCGGGCTGAACGGGCTATTGCGGCGAAGTATAGGAAGTCCCATGGGCTTGATTACTCTTATGTCCCTGAACCTCTAATGCGAGAGATCGAGGAGAATAGGGAGAGATGGCTCAAAACTGATATACAGTATTATATCGTGGAGAGAGGGGGAGCCATAAAAGGGATACAGGCTGAGCAGAGGGTAGCTCAATTGATGAGGGTATGGAAGATAGGGCGCAGTGTATATATGCACAAGGTGGTATACTGCAATGAGCGAGGAGTACCCAGAGAATACAGCGTGACTGTACATGATGCCGCGGGGCGAGAGGTGAAGAAGCCCGATCCTCGGCACTATTATTGAGTATCCAATAGAGTGGTCTGTTGTTTTCTTTAGCGCTCCCTGCTGGTCAGTGAGTGTACTGGGCTTACATTATTATGTTCCTGTGATGATGTTTGCTATGTTATTTGTGTGTTCTTTTGCAGTGTTTCCTGGCGCAAGGTACACCAAATTTAGGTCCCAGCCGGGACGGTGGGTATCAACCAGGGGGAGTATGTAGCCATGCATAATAATGACTGCATACATCTTCCCTGTTGGCAGTAAGTCCTGGTAAATACAGGCCTGCCCACAGTAGTTATGGAGGTTTTCCCTCACACCCTAGTGTGGTGCCCTGTGTAAGGATGGGAGTGGCTGTATGCTCTGAGTCTCTGGATAGTGACCTCAGAGATGCGCCTGCCCCCTGGAGTATAAAGGGCACAACACTGACAGTTAGTGTTGTTGTTGGTGGAGAAATAGTAACCAGAAGGTACAAGATTGGAGAATCACTTTTGTGACCCTAGTGCAGTAACTAGCGGTAGCAGAGTGATCAGTTAAGTTTGTCTACGCCATACTGTGTCCAGGGACCTGGCACAGCGGTGATCTCCCTAGGAGAAAGGGAATCCCACTTCAATACGGGAGGGCGTACCTGGCAAAGGGACAGCACGGAGAGATGTGCGGCTAGAGCCGGCAGCTGCATGGGGCAGTCTGCTACATCCCTGTGTGAGTGTGAGATTACTCAACAGTGGATGGCACCAAGAAGGAGTTCCTCACCAGGACCATCTCCCTGCGGAAGCACAGATCCTGATGAGGTGGAGGCGCTGCATATGATGTAAGTTGGACTCGTACCCACTACCTCAGCTACCTGTCCTGATGACATCCCCTAATAACACCAAGCGGGAGACTCAAGAGTCCTGTTACTTGCAGGTGCACCACCACACACGCCTTGTAATGGGAGAATGGTTAGACTACACGGGCCAATATGAGATTGGGTGGGTCAGGCCAGAGGGAACACCCGTTACATACATAATAAACATTTAAAGCAAACATTGTTCAAAATAACATAGGGATTGTAAACATTAATTCAGGCATATCGGGCCCGCACGGCTTTTCGAGCCCTACTTAGCCGTGCGAGTGGGGATAGTCACTCTTATTGTGAGGGGTTGGGGCGAAATAATAATAATAAATAAAAAAAAGAGAGGGAGAGGGAGGAGGTATGGGAAGTGGGAAGGTAAGGATGGGGCGGGAGAGGGAGGAGGTATGGGAAGTGGGAAGGTAAGGATGGAGCGGAGTTGACTCCTCTATGAGCCGTTGAACCGATACTGGAACCGCCAAGCTCCAACCAGAGTCACGAGAAAATATAGATGATTGTTCTCAAGGTGTGTGCAGGGTCAATTGTGAGCAAGAATTTCACCTCACGATAGGAGAACGCATTTATTACTATCATAGCCACAATACATTTTTAAAAGACCCTCGTGCCTAAAAGAGCCCTGTGCCCCAATACATTTTTAAAAGACCCCCCCGGGCCCCAATACATTTTTAAAAGACCCCCCCCGGGCCCCAATACATTTTTAAAAGACCCCCCCCGTGCCCCAATACATTTTTAAAAGACCCCCGTGCCCCAATACATTTTTAAAAGACCCCCGTGCCCCAATACATTTTTAAAAGACCCCCGTGCCCCAATACATTTTTAAAAGACTCCCCAGGCCCCAATACAAATATCTCCCCCAGCACCCCACAACCTACCTCAGGTGGGAGGAGAGGCTGGTATCCTGCCCTGGTGGTGCCAGCGGAGGAAGCGGCGGTGGTGCTGGCGGGGCTCATGGCGGGTGAGGGCAGCGGTACTGGCGGCGGGGGAGTTGTGAAGGCAGCGGTGCTGACAGCAGGGGAGGGGCGAGGGAAGCGGCACCGTTGCTGGCGGTGGAGTGGATTAGGGAAGCGGCAGCGGTCCTGGCGGCGGGGAGTTTGAATTTAAGCGGCAGTGGTCAGGGCTGCACTCAACACGCGCTCTAGCAGGCACCGGAAGTGCCGCACAGCTAGAGCGCGCTCCTGCAGTCCTAACCTGAGAGCGTGCTCAGTGGCGGGGAGGGGGGGAGGGTTTGAGGGGGAAATCCATGGCAGCGTGCTAGGAAAATGCCGGCACAGTGAGGCGGAACCCCTGCGATGGCTCCACAGAACCCCAGGGTTCCGCGGAACCCCATGGTTCCGCGGAACCCCATTTGGGAAACGCTGCTCTAGTCTAAGGATTTGTTTTTGGGATCAAGGTTTATGGTAGCGTTCGATTATGAGGTTGATTAGACGTAGTTTTTTTATGTTTAGGAATATGGTTCTAGTTTGGATTTAGGTTTATGGTAGAATTTTAATTTAGATTAGTTGAGCAATAATTTCTAGTACATATAGAATGTGATTAGGGCTAGTATTCAGGGCAGGACTAATTGAAATGTAAAAACAATTAATTAGAGAGAGATATGATAATGATCCCAATAATTTAACTAATTCAATTATTCCAATATTAGTATGGAAGCTCATATATAATCATTACTCATTTACTTTTTCGCCGTTAAGTATTTGCCTTTAGTATTTCAATAATCAAGAGATCAATACAATATATGGATTGCATTATTTTATATATTCTAATGTGTGTTTTGTTTCAACACAGATACATATTGTAACCAGTGATCTGTCTCCCTATTGTCATTCTCACCTGAATAAATCTGTTCTCATCTATTTCTTGTTCTTGACATATTGTTCCTCTAATTTGGAGATGCTTTACTGGTTACATCGAGCTGCGCAAGCAAACAATGCCACTAATAGATGATAAACTGACCTTATCAAAACTCTGGTATGGGAGCCAGAAGTGCTTAATCATTGTGGCCCATTGATCAATACTCATAAGTTAATTCTGAAATGTTGACGAAAAGCCTCAACAGTGGATTGACCTAACAAATCAAGGGGCAATTAATCCAAAATGACAAGAGTGGCATGATTTATTTTCCTGCCTTCCAGTCACTTCTAAACTTGAATATAGTTATAGAAGTGTCATTGGCGAAAAGATGATGAAATATTATGACATCCTTAACTCACTGTTTCCATTGTCGTCCATAGTGTGAAAACTTACATTACATTTACATTAACGGCAACCCATTGAAAAGCAAGATAATGTGTGTAACCCCTCTTTATTTCCCTAGGTGTCTTAGGGGCCTATTCTAGAAGCTTTGATAAAATCACTGACCTATCGAACGTTTTGGCATGACCCTACCTCACGGTTTTACGTTTGTGTTATGGCGGTATTCAGAAAGAGTTATCGCAAGTCAGATGCCGTTAGGTAGGAAAATGCCAAACCACTCAGGATAGCAGTGTCTTTATCTCTGTCTTTTTCCAAGTTCTGCTCCTGCGATCTGCCAGCAGTCTGTAATAGCTGCACAGAGAGAACTGCATCTCCCTGCATAGCTCTTACAGGTGATCGCACTGTTTTTATTTGATTTGAATAGCACAGTATTGAAGCAGGAGGTCTCTGGAGCTGAACCGCATTAATTTCAGCCCAGAGGAAACCCTTCATCCCGAGTTACAGGCCACCGGAATGGGGTGCTATTATCTCCGCAAAGTTTAAATGTCCCGGTCACATGACACGGGAGATTTAAACAATGCAGGGAGATACCAGCACCCCATGCTGGGGACTGTAACTTGGGAAGAAGGGGTCCCTGGGGCTGAAATGAAAGCGATTCAGCTCCGGAGACCTCCTGCTTCAATACTGTGATCCCCAGTTGCTTGAAGAGGAGTCTCCAGTGAGTAGTTCTTCTTTCTTTTCTTCTTTCTTCTCCAACAGCTCCAGGAGATGTTGATCCAACGGCTTCTTGGGGTCAAATGACAGACTTTATATAAGGCCTGTGATGTCACATTTGACTGACAAATGGTACATCACCAATCCGATTGGTAGATGTACCATGTGATTGCTTTCTTTTTTTATGATGTGACATCATCTTAAAGGGAGGGAAGACAGCCAATCAGGTAGCATATGCTTCCCTCCCTATAAAATTACGTCACTTCAGCAAAAAAAAAATGGAAGCCATCACACTGTACACCCACCAATTGGATTTGTGTAGACGTACCATGTGATGCCTATCCTTTCTTGGAGTGATGTGATGTCATCAAAAATGGAGGGAAGCCATCCAATCATGTAGCTTTTTTTTATATAACTCAAATGTTATTGAAGTTTACCACCATACACTATGACATAAGTTGATGACGTGACATCACTCCAAAAGAGGAAAGCTTCCAGTGCAGTCAGACTGAGTGAGCCACATCTCGGTTATAGCAAAGAGGTGCAGAGAGTGAAACCAAGACCTCACAGACAATTTCTTCATGTGGATGGTTATTTTCTGATAATGACCTCCCAGATAGCACACTGATTAAGAGTTTTCTTGTCAGCAGTCCACAACTGAAGTACATGTATTAATATTTGGTTATGAATGATGGAACAATGGTCAAAAGAAAGTACAACCACCATGGATTGACAATGCTGATTTTGTGATTGATCTGATTGGGTTCAGTTCCATTAAACATAATAATTACATTGATTTTGATTTGGGGTGTGTATATATATCCTGTTTGTTGTCTTTGGCATCATGCCTTTTCACTTGAAAAAGACCTACTAAAGGTCGAAACGGTCGTTGTGTATGGCGCAATAAAATTTGATATTTTTGCAAAATACGTGGAGCGCTGGATACTTCCTTTTCATAATAATTACAGGGACATGTTGAATAGTGTTACATGATAGCAATTTAGGTTCAGTTTTTAATCAGAAATAATTATTTTAGAAAAATGTATTTATTATTACAGTATATGAATTTTTTTAATGTAAATGTTTTCAACTCTGTGAAAGGTCAAATTAAAAGCAATATTATTGTTTTGTTGATCATTTTTATTGATAAATTAATAATAAGGACATATTGATTGATTGTGTATATTCTAACACTTTTTTTTAATAATGACACTGACTAGCTGATATCAAATGTATTTGAAAAGTTTACAAGTTGATAAATAAACTTGAAAATAAACTTTGGATGAAAGTCTGAGTGTGGCAAGATTTGTAATGCTATGAGTCATGTCCACCTGAACATCATTAGTCTAGAGACTGAGGTAAGAGGTGAAGTGGTAAATCCATTCAGCTCCAACTGCCTGGAAATACATTGATCCAGATTAATTTTTTTTGCCTTATCTTATAAATCTTGAGTTTCAGTATTAATAGACAATAATGAAACGGCAAAAAAAAAAAAAGCATCCATGACACCAAATAAAATGACCAAACAAAAATGTTCTCTTACTCCCCTGGTCTGTTATACCTACCCTACTTGTAAAAGTGTGCTATGCATAATTGTCTATTTTATTTCTAGTCTTACTAAAGGCCTAAAATGGCCTTATTCAGAGATGGTCAATGACTGGAGATGTGGAATAAAATAAATATTTTCTGCAAAAATCAGCGTCTTGTTAGTTAGACTGAATGGAAGGACTTATATGTGTAATTGTACCTAAGATACTATGGGGGTTGTGGTACCTTTGAGAGGAGCAACGGAAGAGTTCTTCATAAATAAAGTAACATTATAAGTCGAAGGTCTCTTCTTCAAGTGAATGGGCTGTAAGGTGCGTTCCGGCACTGGGTGACTTATGGCGTAGCACCCCTTAGTATATATGGCCTGTAGTGTTCTCACATGCTGCAGAAGAGGCCATTGCTGTGTTAGGATTTAGCAGGCACACACTTTGTTGTGTAATCTGCCCTAATCTTGTGATAGTACCATTTATTTTGTTCTAACAGCTTGCCTCACACTCCTTGGGCAATTGACCTTTTCATGCTGATACCTTTATTATTGGTCTTCCACAGACTCATCATACTTTTGTGATCTCCCTAAATTGTTGCAAGCACCAGAGACTCCAGAAATACTTCTTCAGCAGCTTGGAGTGCAATGTCCTCAGGAGTGGGAAATCTTGTCCCCTCTTCCTCCAAATTCTTTCTTGTGTGGGTCTGATATTCAGTGAAGTCATGACAAGCAGGGAGGTGGAATATTGTCCTAGGTATAACGCTTGCGCTCACCACGAACAAGGTGGGACCCCGGTACTGAGGTGGGAAAGTATGAAACTGCACACCTACAGCAGCGGAGGCACGCCTGGAGGGTGGATAGTCAAGATCGCCGGGTCTGGGCTGGAGAGAGTGGGTTAGTCTTGATACTTGCCGAGGTCATAGGTAGGTGCCAGGAGAGTATTCAGTGTCCGAAGTGCCGTGGTCTGGGGTTGGAGACAGTAGGAAGGTAGTTGGTCCGATAGCCGTGGTCAGGGATGGAGAACAGCGGATGGTCAGAGAAAAGCCGGGGTCAGTAATCCAGAGAGAGGTCAAGCCAGGTCGGTACACAGAAGAGATAAGCAGCAGAGGGTTAAAGCACAACAGGAACAAGGCAAGGCAAGGACGTGGGAACACAGGGCTACCATGAACTATGCTCAGCCAAAGAATGAAAGGAAAGGCTGAGCATATATAGGAGAGCTGGACGAATAGGACAGAGGGGAGGAGCGGAGGGAAGCAGGGATAGGCTGCAAGGTGCAGGAGATAGGTGGGAGAGAGATTAGTGTTGACGCGCAGCTGGGGAGCGGGGGACACGCGCATCACGTGTGCGCCGTGTGGACCAGCCACGCAGTGCCAGCGGAGGGGCGGAGCCAAGCTCCGTGTGATCCTTGAAAGCCCTCCGTGGGTGTGCGCACTCTGTAATGTGCGCGGGAGGCTGTGCAGCAGGAAGCAAGGAGGAAGCACACCGCGAGGAACGCGCTCTCTGACTGCTTGCAGCGGGATGCTGTGCAGCAGGCGGTAAGGAGGGAACACGCCACAGGGGACGTGTTCCCCCGATTCCTTACACTATGTAAAGGAAAATAGATGTTTAGATATTGTAAATATGCTGTGCCACAAATGATGGCAGATACATATTCTAATATTTTTCAATGTGTCATTTTGGGGGGGCATTCCTGTAATAGTGTTACAGCATGTAAGGTTTTATATTTTAAGGTGTTATATATACACTATGTCATATAATATATTGTAGATACACAAAACTTTTTGAAAGGCGAATTGATGGTAACATTGCTGAACAAGCATATTAAAAGACAAATAAATTGTTCCATCGCAAGTCACAACCACTTACGTTTTCAAACAAAACACACACTATAAAATACAACTTGGAGTCCAAAAGTGATACTAAATGAATTTATAAACTGAAGTTTCAGATCTTGGAAGGATATCAGCAAGATTTGCGTATAAATTGGTAAGGGAGGTGAACCCTATGTATAATCCGTACAGAGTAATAAATACACGATGATGTGTATTTGTGTTTGCTTTTCAGACCACAGTCACTCACATGTGCCCTAATCTGTGCAAATCAATTATGACTCTTGGCTGGCCACTGAGAAATTATTTAAACAAAAATGTCATTAGCTCAGCCTAAAAATTAATGGAAGTTTTAATGTACTTTCTTCCCCATCTGGTAATTTGCAGCTAATCTGTTGACAGAGTCAGCATCATTATTGATGGGATCAGAGCTAACAAAGATTATCTTATAATGTTTTACTGCAAATAAAAATATTTCTTCAATAACAATCCAAATAGTAAATAAATTATAAACCAGAGAAACAGTGGCAACTGATTTAGTTATTATTTAACCCCTCATTTTCTTGGCACGATGTCCTCTCTGAAAGGGAAGAGTGAGCAGTTACCGTAGTTCTTGGGGATTTCAACCGCAATTGGCTTGCTCCAAAAAACAACAAAACCCGGACACAATTCAAGTCACTACATTTAACCCAACTAATTCCCTTACCCACATAGACAAACCTAGAATCACGCAACTATTCCTTGCTAGACTAGATTATATCCTTTAGTCCTATCATAATCCAATCCTCTGGTATCCTACCTGACCTTTTCAGTGACCATGCAATAGTGTAATGTGTAAGGAAAATCAAACCACTCAAGTCAAGCACTAAAGTTCTACTCACTAGAACATTGAGAAACTTTAACCCATAACAATTTCTGAATTATCTTACCAACTGCTCTTGGCACAGAATCAACCTGATACTTGACCCCAAATCTGCACTTGTTTATTTCCAAACAGAGTTCTTAAAACTTTGTGATACCCATGCCCCACTACGCAGAATAAGAGTTCAGGAGGGCCACCTTCCGTGGGTTACAACCAACCTTATTGGACTTTACCATTTTAGATATGCCTTGTGGAAAAGATACAAAATAACCGGCACTACCAAGGATCTCAATAACTATAGATGCCTGCGAAATACATACACAAGACTAGCAAAAGCCCAATATTACTCTGCCAATCTTTATCAACATACATAAAATCCAGCAAACTTCTGGAAAGTCATCAACAATATATTCCAGCCTTCTAGCCACCAACTACTCTGCCAAATCATATTGACATTGCAAACTCATTCAATGAATACTTTGCGGGTTGTGCTACTTACCTACTACCAAAATGTTACCCGAACTATAATCACAATTTGTCCCAGTATCTGAAGCAAGATTACGCAGGCGCTCCTAACATTAAAACTAAACACCCAATATGAACCTGACCCAGTGCAATCAAAGTTTCTATGACTCAGTGCCCAAGTCATTGCCATACTGCTTTCCTCCCTAATCAACTCTATTTTGTCTTCAGACCATATTTCACAGACATGGAAAACGGCTAGAGGTATCCCAGCCCTCATGTGACGGTGCTCGTCTCCAATCAGGAAGCGGACTCGCAGGGCCGAGGTAGGGTTGCAGAATAACCGACTGGAGCCCAGGGTTCAGAGTCCTGTTAGAGTATCCGTAGTCGCTAAGCAGGCAGGAGGTAAGGGCTGGCGGCAGTGGTGCAAAGTCCAGTAAACAGGCTGAGGTCATTGCTAGCGGCAGTGGTGCAAAGTCCAGTAAACAGGCTGAGGTCATTGCTAGCGGCAGTGGTGCAAAGTCCAGTAAACAGGCAAAAGGTTAGGGCTGGCAGAAAGCAGTGAGGTCGGGGTCACGGTCCGGGGTCAGCAACAGGGAAATCCAAACAGACAAAAGGGTAAAGTGTGACAGTGTAGACAACAGGAACTGCAAACATTAGAACCTTGCATTGCGACTCCCACCAGGAAGTGCAGCCTTATATAGCAGGCTGCCAGTAACCAAAATGGCCAAATTGCAAAGAAAGGACAAGTAACCTGGAAAACCCGAACTGGCAGCAAAACCCGACACAGATCCAGCAGAATCCTTACACCTCAAAAGTGGGGGGAAAAAACATTGTGTCCAACTACAGACCAATCTCTCTTCTCCCAATACGATCGAAAGTCACGGGAAAATGTGTCCACTTCCAATCAAGCGATTACTATACCAAGATAAATTTCCTTAGACAGATCCAATATGGCTTTGGTGCAAACCACTCCATGGTAACGACCCTCTTAAAAGCTTATAATGAGATCCAGTGTGGAATGGAACTGAGACAACTTACTGGTGCAATATTCCTAGATTTTCCACACGCTTTTGATCACGTTCTCTTGTTTTACAAGCTTCGGTGCTCTGAAATAGGGGAACATGCTTTAAACTGATTTCACTCATACCTATCAGGTCGATCCCATTATGTATCTATCTTGCGCTCTAACTCCAACCTGGAGTTTATCACCTGTGGGGTCCTACAAGGCTCTGTTCTGGGGCCCTACTCTTTTCACTTTTCATTAATGCTCTATCTACAGCTTGTAAGGCTGCTCAAATGCACATCTATGCGGATGACACAATATTATATGCACACAGCCCTACACTCACTTGCCTGGGACAAGTACTTCAATCTAATTTTTCAAGACTTGAATACTGGATTTCCCAAAACAAACTGTTTTTAAACACTTACAAAACTGTAACAATGGTATTTGGGTCTAAAGCCACATTTCTAAAGCTACCAAAGGCTGAGCTACCGATCAGAACCAACTTCAACACCATTCTAGCCCCTGTCACTACTGTAGTTCAAAATATCTGGGCATATGGCTTGACTTCCATTTAACATTTGGGTTGCACATTGATACTCTGACATCCAAAATCTATGCCAAATGAGAAGTACTTTATGTCAACAAATCCTCCCTAAGTCCATTAGTTAGAAAGCGCATCGCACAGCAGATGCTAATGCCAATTATAGACTATGGGTACATAGTATATGGCACACCACCCCCACCTCACCTTAGAAAACTAGACACCCTCTTAACTCAATATGCCTCTTTGTCATACAATGTGAAAAAGGGATGGTTGTGACACAAATACAACGACTCAGTGCTAGAGATTTTAAGTTGATTGTGGGTCTTACATGTATAAATTCTTAATTTTTTTCTTTAAAAGTCACTATTGCTGATGATATCAGCTGTTGATATTGCACATGAAATAATATAAACAGTTCTTGGTGCAAATGCAATTGAATACGTTCCAGTATAGTGAGTGGTGCGAGTATGTCCATCTGTTGTGATGCTTAAATGCTCAAACACTTGTGTGAGTATATATGATATCCACAAAATGAGTCTACTGAGGGTAAAGAGAAATAACTGACAACTGGTTGATGCCGATTACTCAGCGTCTCCAGGGTCAGAACAACCCAGCCTCAGATAACGGGCATGAATAGGGATTAGTACCTCTCTAAAGACAATAATTGAAATAAGGTTTGTAAGAACTCACATGGTTGAATTCACCTGAAACTCCATGGGTCATGCTCCCAGCATATAGATGCAATAGAGGATGAAAGGTTGAAGCAGGTGCTTTGTCACCCGGATCGGTGCAAAACGCGTTAGAGGGACTGCGTTCTCTTTTTTATTTCATGGCATTTGCTAAATACAATCTTTTTTCAAGCGCACAGTCTGGTCTTTTCTATGATTGCTGTGCCCCGTTTTCACCTTTGATCCTCTATTGTCCTGCAATGTAACTACAAAATGCTTAAAGAACTACATTGGCTATTTTTTGAATTCAGGTGCAGATACCTTTCTCTCTCCAACTTTCCTTGGATAAGAGGTCTGTAGTATTTCTGGAGTATTAGAATACTTCTCTTCTTTCTTTCAGTCTGCTCTGATCTGAGAAAGTCCTAACTGGAAACAAAACGATTGGCCTCTTTCCTGCTCCAAGGTGCCCTCTACGTCTTTCAGTGCTAACTGTACTTTCAACTTTTCTTGCTCCACTTGTTTCTTCACCTTTCTTACTTTGTGAAGTTTCTCATTTCCTTCACTGACTTGATCCATCAGGATTAAAACATCTTCTTTAAGGTTTCTGTTCTCTCTTTTTACAGTCTCTATAACATTCAGGACCTTTCCGTAGTCATCTTTCCATTTACACACCACTGTGCTGAGATTTCGGATCTCTTTGTGCGAGACTACTAGCGCTGTATTGAGAGCGTTAAGCTCTCTCTGAGAGACTTCCAGATCAGTACTGAGATTGCGAACCTCTTTTTGAGAGACATCCAGCTCTGTACCAAGAATGTGACTCTCCTTTTTGAGAGATTTCCAGCTCTGTACTGAGACTGGAAATCTCTTCCTGAGAGACTTCCAACACCGCATGGAGACTGCAAAACTCCTTTTGAGAGATTGAAAATGAGAGCCGTGACGCAGTGCTTTGCCACATCCTTGTTGCTTATCTTGCCTTGCCTGCTGTTAACCTCTTGTTGCCTGAACCCTGTTAGCTCCTTGGACTCCGCTTTTCTCTGCTCCTGATCCGGCTTGTACGACGATTCCGCAGTCTCCAGTCCTGACCTTGGCTAAGTACTCCAATGATCCGACATTCTCCTATCCTGTACCTGGCTACGTACCCCGACTATCCGATACTCTCCAATCCTGAACCTGGCTACGAACTACGATGATCCAAAACGCTCCACTTCTGAACTTGGCAAGTACTTTACCATTCTCCAATCTATAATCCTGACCTGGCTTGAACGACTACTCTACATCCTAGGCGCGTCTGCGTGGCTGTGGGTTGACGTTATCCAATCCCCTACCTCAGCACTGCGGTCACTCTTCATTTGTGGTGAGCTACAAAAACGTGGAATTTCTTCTTCTGCTGCCATTCTTTTGTAGATCTGCTTGTATGTTTAGGATCATTGACTTGCTGCACTTTCGCTTCAGCTCACAGACGGATGGCCTGCCATTCTCCTATAGAATCTTCTGATACAATGCAGAATTCATCGTTGTGTCAATGATGGCAAGCCATCCAGGTCCTGAGGCAGCATAGGAGCTCCAAAGCATCACACTCCCACAACCATGGTTGGGATGAGGTTCTTCTGTTCGAACACAATTTTGTTTTTTTCCAAATATAAAGTTTCTCATTAAGGCTAAAAAGTTCTACCTTTGACTCATCTGTCTAGAGAACATTTTTCCTGAAGTTGTGGATCGTCTATGTGCTCTTTGGCGACCTTCAGAAAGGCAGCAATGTTCTTTTCAGAGAACAGTGGTTTCTTCCTGGCTATCCTTCTATGAACACCATTGTTGTTCAGTCTTTTTCTGATAGTTGAGTCATGAACCCTCACACTAGCCACATTAGTGGCCTGAAGATCCTTGGATGTTACTCTGTGGTTCTTTGTGACTTCCTGGATGATTTGCTAGATGGTCCTTTGAGAGATTTTGGTAGGACGACCTCTCCTGGGTAGAGTGACTGTGGTCTTGAACTTTCTCCATTTGTCTGACAGTGGCTTGCTGGAGCCCCAAATCCTTAGACATGGTTTGTAACCATTTCTAGACTGATGAGCATCAATAACTGCTTTTCTGAGGTCCTCAGATATTTCTTTTGATTGTGGCATGACATTTTTCTACACAACTGTATGGTGAAGATCAAACTCACAAAGTTTCTGATCTTTATATCGGGTGGGGCCTCCCAAACTCACCCAAGATCTACCTAATTATTTAAACATCTGATTCTAATTATCCCCTTTAATTTAGCTGATAACGCCAGGGTTTCACTTACTTTTTCAAATACCCTGACTCTTAATTACTCATTGTTTGTTTAATTCATACGTTAGGTTAATATAAACACTAATGGATATTTAAGAAAAGACTGGTTTTGTTTCAAGAAGGTTAACATGGAAAAACTATGGAATTTCCATAATTATCATTGCGGTTCACAAACTTTTCCTCGCCACTGTACATAGTAGCGAAACTCATCATACAATGGTGAATATTGCCTTGGTGTTAATGCAATGAGGTTGAATATAAAAGGAGAAGGCACTCCTAGGTCTTTTAGGTGAATACATATATATTTATTTAGCAAATTGATATTTTCGTTCGTGAGAAAGGTTCCTGCGCAAATAGAAATGCTGGTTTGCTAAATAAATATCTATGTATTCACCTAAAAGACTTGTGCCTTCTCTCTCTTTCTCACTCTCGTATAAAGCAACATTGACATTGTGTGCTTGTTGCTTTTTTATTTTAAATAAAATATAATACCTTTAAGTACTGCCCGGCACTAAGGGAGTTTACATTAGATAGGGTAATACACGGAGGAAGTCAAATATCTAGACTATCAGGTTGCTGGGTCCATGCAGCTCGATGGTCATGTAACAAAGATGGGTGCCAAGAACTTTATAGTTATGAACAGGATGGTCTTTATTTGCACTTCATAGTAATACAGCTTCTTCAGATACATTACTGTATTCCTGGAGAGGCACATTCATTGAACAGTTGGTTAGTTGCTTGGCTATACATCATCCTATGGCATTCTTATTCTACTACTTCCAGGGTCCCTATCTTGGGCTACCCTTCCCTCTCTTTGCTAAAGAGGTCCTGATCTCTACTCTGTGCCCTGTCCATCCTATATGCATGCTTCAGTGCTGGGGTAGCAGGGGTGGATCCTTTTAAGTGTGTCCCACTCATTATTCCCTGGGGATGCTCACCACGGGAATGTGTCAAGGGGCTCCAAGTTACTGACTCTACATGCTAGTCCCAGGGCTACTATTTGGGTAACCCCTTAGAGGCACAGATCTCCCCGCTGGGCGCCTGTACTTCTGTTCTTCTCATTCATGGGAGCCTTACTTTAAAGGGAACTTCCCTATCTGTAAAACAAAGAAGGGGATGTCTATCCTGTGCTTCTTAATTACACTGCTATATACAGGTGAGACCCCGTCCACTCTCTCCTCCACGGATCTGAGGATGGAGCTCCTCTCCCCTCCTATTTATAACCTATTTACCACTTCCTGTCTCTAGGCAGAAAAGGGACGGAGCTTAGCCTGTAATGCGTCACCCTAGACAAGGTGACTCACCCAGCATATTCAAGAAGCAGGGTGTGTTCAGGCCCCTGCCTGGTCACTTTGCAACATACTATCAGAAGGGGCAGGTGTTCAATATCTAACTCCTTCAAACCCTTTAACCCATATGGTAATCCCAAAAAGGAGGGCTACAAGTATTTTTTAATAATAACAGAAATGTAGTTTGGCAGATATAGTCAGCAGAAGCTCCCGTGTATCATGTTACTGTTGAGAAGGACCTTGCACAGGTAAAGCGCCTGCACCTTTACTCTCTCATATACTTTACAGGGACAAGTATAGGGTGGGCAATGGGTAGAAGACACACTTGAAGCATTTATGAATTCCTTCCCACTCAAAAAAAAACCACATGAATAGAAAATCTGATCCACTTTTCAAAGAAACCAAAATAATAAAATGTTTGTTTTAACGTTATAATAAAACCCTTTTTAGAGGGACGGGCTAGAGTCATGTCTGCAAGCCCACCAGCACCAACCCAGATCAATATACTCGTTCTGCCCATTACAAGCGGAACATACATTAATGTGATGTACTATATCTAAGATTAACACCTTTTCTTTTCTTACTTTTGAAGAATTTCCAAAACTAATTATTCATGACCTTTTTTTTTTCTTATTACAAAATGTATATTAAAAAAAAGTTCATGAAAATAATTAAAGTCATTGAAGCACTATATAATATACCATTGTTTTATCATCTCAACTCACTTTAGGACATCAGGTCAAAATCATTCTTATTTTTATCTTATTTAGCCCTTTATCATTAATCGGAGGGAAAGAGCTCTCTCCTTTGTAAGAGACACTTTATTTCACACTTAACCCTGAAATCAGATGCATTTGCCAAACTGGGAGTGAAATGTCAACTAATTGTCAGTCCTGCCCATTGATTGCTTTAGAGTAATTGATTAATTGGCACTAGGCTAATTTTAAAATTGCTGGCAATAAATTATTCCTTTTTTGAACTTGACCACCAAAGTGATGAAATGCTTAATAATTAGAAACACTGTCCACTCCGTTTTGCATCTTGAAGTTTTTTTTTCTTTTCTTTTGTATGCGTTTAATATTTTCAAGCGCAACATGAATGATGCTTCATGGTAAGGTTATGTGACTTCCATGTTATGATGCTCAGGCATGAAGATTAGCGCTTCTTCATGTTATTTGGAATAAGGAACAGTATGGTTATTTAATGATTGTTTATAATGCCCTTTTTCTTTAAAGCATGGGTGGCCAACTCCAGTCCTCTTGAGCCACCAACAGGTCAGGTTTTCAGGATATCCCTGCTCAGCACAGGTGTCTCAATCAGGGGCTCAGTCCAAGACGTAATCCGAATTCACAAACGTAATCCGAATTCACAAACGTAATCCGAATTCACAAACGTAATCCGAATCTGCAAACGTAATCTGAATCTGCAAACGTAATCTGAATTCGCAAACGTAATCCGAATTCGCAAACATAATCCAAATCTGCAAACGTAATCCGAATTTGCAAATTGTATGCGAATCCGAAAACTGAATGCGAATCTGCAAACGTAATCTGAATTCACAAATGTAATTCGAATCCGCAAACTGAAAGCGAATCCGCAAACGTAATCCGAATTCACAAAAGTAATCTGAATCTGCAAATGTGTAAGGAATCCGTTCCTGGGTTTGGTGGAAACCCTTTCCTTACAGAACTGTGCTGTTTCCAGACAACCTCCCCTCACATCCACCTGTGCTGGCAATTACTGCCGCCCTGCCTCGGTACTCTCTCTTTGGAGGAATGCCCTCACACCTCTCTTCTGGGATTGGCCCGCTGGCCTTCTTATGCTGTTCTCTCACACTACCTCAGTGCCGAGCATAGTCCTTTCTCATAGGATGTTACTGTGTTTGCCAAAAGCTACCTGTTTGGCCGCCCTGTTCTTGTATTCCTGTTCCTGGTTCCTAGATCTGGTTCCTGATCCCTGTTCCTGGTTCCTTTGACCTGCTGCCTTTTTCCATAGCAGAGGTCTGCCTTCTGAGTCCTAGGTCTGCTGCTCTCTCGCCTCGCAGAGGCCTGTTTTGGACTCCTGTGCTGAAGCGCTGGTTTGTCAGCGCTGCCCTGCAGTGTGCCTGTTCCGGTCTGCCTTCTCCCTTTGCTGTGACCGGTACCATGAGCCGTTCCCACTCCTCGCGCAGAGGCCACTCCCGCGGTGCTGCTGCTCCTACACTGAAGCGGAGCACACCTGATTTCTCGTTGCCGAACCCGTGCTTGAATATCGATGTTTCTACTGTCTCCAACCCAGACCCTGGCGTGGCAAAAGATTAACCATGTGACTGCGTAATGCTAAAGACCCCAACAGTAGGATAAATGAATGAATGAATAACCGGATACTTGAATAACCAGTGTCAAAAGTTTACCCTGGTCTCTCCAACCCCGACCCTGCTATGAACGACTACGAACTGCGCAATCCAGAACCGGCTTCGTGGCCTAAGGTCGGTGTACTCACATCCCCACCTCAGCCCCGCGGCCCGGTCTTGGTTTGTGGTGAGCACAACATTACAAAATGTAATCCGAATCCGCAAACTGAATCCAAATCTGCAAACTGAATCCGAATCCGCAAGATGATTTACTATGGGAGGGGTATATAAATAGGGGTGCAGTCTAAAGTTTAAGCCATTGTGTTGTTCCGTGGATCGGATTTAAATTGAATCAATAGACGGATTCTATAAAATCTGTGAAACCGAGTCCCAGCCTCCGATTTCATTGTGCGGATCGAATTGGGACTGAAAAGCCCGGAAAAATCCATGGATTGGATTCAGACAGGTCTGCTCATCTCTGGTCATTTATAGACATTACTATTCTACATGCTTGTCTGTAATCTAAATCTTAGCAGAATTCTATCATGGCTAATCAGCCCATCCACTTCGAGAACTCAGTTACATTTTTTAGTAATATTCCCTGGAGCAGAGGTTGGATTAAGAGAGATGTTGACCAAGAGGGGGCAAAAAACAAGATGGTACCAAATTTAAAGATGCTTCAGTAGGTAATTGGCCTCCTTTCTTCCTTCTATTATCCCTATCAGTGCTTCCCTGCTATGAGTTGCTCGACTCCTCCAGCATTAAAATGGTTAAGGAATATTCATATTTTCAGCGTGGAAAATCATGGCAAATTCAAAGGTGCTTTAGGCAAAAACTACAGCAGAGTTTATCGGTGGTCCACTGAGATATTTGTAGTATTCATGTGTCGGGTTTGACCCAAAATACAGTAACTAAAAATATGGCGGTGAGGTCACCAAAGGGAAAATCATAATGTCATCTTTTGAACCATTTTATGTCTGATAAGCAAATATTCTTGTTGGTACAGCAAATGAAGCAGCATATCGCTGCAAAACGCGTAGGGTTAACAGCCTGTGAAGCTTGTGCTAGACCGGACATAAGGACAGAGACCTCACTGCCCCCAATAGTGACGACATCATATGGAGAACACAGCCTCGTCCATCTCTGGAGAAGGGGAAAGCCCGCGTCCATGCCAGTCCAGCTTCAAGGCTGCATCAAGTTCCGACTGACCCATCTGTGGTCTTAATGCTATTTTAAAATGGGGAGCATGTGAGTGCATCTCCATTTGTATTTTTCCTTCCTTATCTTATAAAAGCGTATTTCACCATGTTTGCTTTTCCATCTTTACTTTCATTGGAGGGGTGTAACTGGCCCTTTCAATATTCAGGAGGATCCGACAGCCTTTTGGGTCACATTAGCTGCATTAAGATCTATCTCACAGGGTTTGGATACAATCCATCCCCATCCATCGATTCCTGCTCCCACTAAAGATTGATTCTGGATAAATATACAATTTCGTGTAGAGATGGGCGATTTGCTGTTTTTTTGCGGATTTGGATCCACAGCGCATTGGCCGGTCCCTTTAGTCCGCGGATTTCAGCAAATCAATCTCAAAAACGGCAATTTGCCTTTTGCTGATTTTTTATTATTACCAATACACTTTGTGGATTCCGCAACCCGTGGATGGATTTGTAGAATCCAATCCGTGGATTCTTAAGAATTGGATTATACAAATCCATCCACGGATTGTAGCCAATGGTGGTTTTTGATGAATCCGCGCAGATTAAAACTGACCAAATCCATTTGCGGATTTTACACTGCAAAACAGATTTTGGGTTGAAAATGCGGGGAAAAAATCCAGAAAATGTAATTGGGCGGATTTGTCCATCTTTAATTGCGTGTGTCTTCAAGGCACTTTCATGTGAGTGCAATCTAACTTGCTCAACTATCAGAAAAAGACTGAACAAGAATGTTGTTCATGCAAGTATAGTCAGGAGGAAACAACTGTTCACTAAAAAGAATATTGTTGCTTGTCTGAAGTTTGCCAAAAAGAGCACATAGGTGACCCACAATACTTCTGGAACAATGTTCTCTGGAAAGACGAGTCAAAGGTAGAACATTTTGGCCTCAATGAGAAACATTGTGTTTGGTGAAAACCAAAAACTACAATCGAACAGAAGAAACTCAACCCAACCATCAAGCATGGTGGTGGGAGTGTGATGGTGGTTTGTTGCTGCTTTGCTGCCTCAGGACCTGGACGGCTTGCCATCATTGGCACAACCATGAATTTTGCATTGTTTCAGAAGATTCTAGAGGAGAATGTCAGGCCATCCGTCCGTGAGCTGAAGTGAAAGTGGATCATGCAAGCAGACAATGATCCTAAGCATACAAGCAGAGCTACAAAAGAATGGCTACAGAAGAAGAAATTCCGCATTTCAAAATGGTCTAGTAAAATTCCGGACCTAAACCCCTTCAAAATATTGTCGCAGGACCTGAAGCACGCTGTCCATGCAGGGAAACCCGCAAATGTCACTGAGCTGAAGCAATTCTGTTAAAAGGAATGGGCCAAAATTCCTCAAAACCGATGTGAGAGACTGACCAGCAGTATAACATTTTAGGTTTGAAATATGTGAAAATCCTAAGTGGTTCACAAATGTTTTCTCGCCACTTTCCTGTATATCCTTTTTCCATACACTGTATTTTCCTCAAACACTGTTTTTCACAATTTCAATTATATTTATCACATTCACTAAATATATATATATATTGAATTTTAAAGAACTCCCTAGTCTATCCTTGAAAGCCACAATACTCCATAACGTATTGTTGGACTATGTTTTTTAGAGCCTGTAAAATGTATAAGTGGGAATGTTATTACATTAGGAAGCAGTCCCTGGTTTCTCCTCTGAACAGTTTGTCCGTTCAAATTCAAAAACCTTTTTTTTTTCCCTGCAAAAAAACATTAAAAAGCCAGGGAAAGCTACACACCCCTTTGTCACGGGAGACCAGGCAGTTTACACCTTTTTACCAGGATCATTCATTGAGCAAAACAGGATAGTGAAATAAATTGTCATTTATTCGGCATAAATTCGCATACACACAATGAAACACAAAATACAGACAAAAAGCACACTTACTGGAGGTCTGGGGGGTCGAAAACTAGACTCGTCTTGGTGTAGGGAACCCTAAATAAGAGTTTTCTCCTGACCGGACTTAGCCTGAAATATCCTGGTTCCCAAATCATATAGAGAGCGTTGATGGCGCACTGCCAGAGAGTCCTGAGAAGATAAGTCAGGAACAAAAAATAGCCAGGCCACTCCAAAGGTGAAAAAAGTGCTGTGAAGTTTATTGCATGCTGATAACCACACAAAAGTGGACAGGAAAACGCACCTACGCGTTTCGTACTTAATGTACTTTATCAAGTATCAAGTACTTTATCATTAAGTACGAAACGCGTTATGCGTTTTCCTGTCCACTTTTGTGTGGTTATCAGCATGCAATAAACTTCACAGCACTTTTTTCACCTTTGGAGTGGCCTGGCTATTTTTTGTTCCTGACTTATCTTCTCAGGACTCTCTGGCAGTGCGCCATCAACGCTCTCTATATCCTTGGATCTTCACAAGATGGATTGCACGCCGCCGACGACACGAGTGCCCCCCTGGTAGTACAGGTACTGAGCCATAGTGCTTTTCATTTGTCCTGCTTACCTAGGTCATTGACCCCTTAATTCTATACACTGGTTTGGGTTGCTGATATTATTATGCAGTGAGGGTCTGGCTGACTCCACAATTGTCCCACCAGATGCTAATCAATTTCATTGGGGGCACTCCAACGCGGCTGAGGTTAACCCTGTGTGGACCTCTATAAATACTGGATGTCCTACAAGGACTGGTATCTATTTGGAGCATCACACTCACCTTGCCTCTATGTGGTTCCCAAATCAGCATGAAGTTCCACACGCCACCGCACCCTTCTCTTCTGAGAACTTGGACTCTTTTGACCCCGAGTTACCACCAATCCTCTGGAACAGAAATCGGCATCAAATCCCATCCACCACCGCTACGTTTTTTCTTGAGAACTTGGTACCAAAAGTCGGGACTTACAAAACGACGGGCAGACTTTCCTGGCTTCAAATTGAAGCCAGTTGCTCTGCTATTTGCACAGAAGCCCACCCACGCTCTTACTACTGGGAATCTCAAATCTGATTGGCTCACACGATTCTTACAGTATTTGGAGTTTCATTCATGAGACTCGGCAGCCAATAATCGTGTGGGAACTTTCTCAGTAGCCAATCAGAGCCAAGCCAGTATAGAAAGCCGGGTCAGCTGGAAATATAGAAATTGCCAAGGGACATGCGCAAGTTTGCCACCTCCGTCCCTGGCTATCTCAATGCCACACGCTGGGTGAGGCGCCACTAGGTCTGGCAGAACAAATGGCAGCCCGGACAACTGCCATTGTCCTCTGGACTTGGGTACTTGAGCCCTTCCCTGCCACCCAAATGGCTTTCACACCTCTGGCATCCTCTGGCTACTTTAAACTCCGATGTCCAGCAGACTTACTGGCACAAACTTGGTAGCCCTGACAGTCTGTGTGGGCATCTGTTCCGAAAGTCCCACTACCTTACTGTACATTAGAGTAGGTTACAATGTATTAATAAAATAGACTTTAATGCATCCCTAAGCCCTGAGTACGGGGAATAGAATATAAAAGATGTACTTTTATTTCTATCCGCCTTTATTCACCACACACTATCTATGGGACTTAGTCTGGACTCTGAGAGTCCCCTCACAACCTTATTTACGGTCGGAGCACCCACAAACCCAATACAGGTTCTGGGCTACCTGGGTATTAACTGGGGTACCCCCCTTAACCTAGGGATCCCTTTAGTTACAGGGACGCTTTTCATCCCTGTGCCCCATTTACCTTTCTGGGCAATGCTGAAGCAGGGAACCCTAGCGGTGAGTCGCGCTTGCGTTTCCAAGGGGAGATATTGCCGGGACAATGTGCCTAAATGTATCTGAGAATCAGGCATGACTCTTGGGTACATTTTTAGGGGAACCGACTCCGGACCCCAAACTACCTAGGCACATTCTGAAAACAATTCCTCCGCAAAATAAACCTTGAAACTCATGCCCTAGCAATCCCCGCTCGCTGACATGCCCGGAAAGATAAAAACACATAAAATATTTTTATTACAGGTTATGCATTGCAAAGTTACAATGTTACTGGGTCCAGGAGCTAACTCTCTTGAACCCATATATAAGGATCAGGAGTAACCAAAAACGGGCTTAACCTTTATTTGAGAGCCTAGGTGTCCCCTATTATTTGTAGGGTGGTGTAACAGGGGACTTACCCTGTTCAGAAAACTTGCCTCTAATCCAGCAGTGTACTGGTTAATTGACCAGCACCTGGCTGATTAGAGGTGTTAGAAAAAGCCTGCCTCTGAGACAGGAAGTGAGACTGCTTAGCTCACATGTGAGCTGAACTAGGAAACAGAGCAGAGGTTCCTGAGTCTCCCAGGTGAGACTGACCGAGAGAACACAGATTTCTGGAGCTGACAAATAAGACTTCTAAACCTGGATGCTGATTATCCAGAGAAAAGGCAGCAACCCAGCAAACAGATAAGAATTTATTTTCCAATGACTGTTGTCTATATATATATATATCTATATTACTTGGGCTGATGAATAGCTTGGGTAGCCACCCAGTTAAAAGGGCTGGAATATAAGGATACATATATGCCAAAGTGGAGCAGGTTTTGTTTGGCTCACTATTTCTCTTATGCTGCTTTTTGCTGTGTTTAAAGCGACAGGCACAATAAAAGCCTTATTTAATTTCACCTTAACAAGTCTCCCTTGCATACCTCTGTGCACGTCCTCCTACATATGGTGTCAGAATTGGGACTGAGGTGGCCCTTGAAGTTAAAAGGGGCCCCGGAGATTGCCTGTGAATTTTTTTTTGTGCTTTTTGCCTACAAACAGCCTGAGCAACATAAACAAAGAATCTCATGCAGCAGAGACCAGAGTTAAAGGGATACACACCCAGGCAGGAAATCTACACTGCACTGAAACCCACAAAACCACAGATGGACTCTTTTCCCCGATTCCAAGAGGAGAGAGAGAGACTGTGCTGAAGCAGGTAAACCTTATTTGCCTATCACAATAAAGTGTAATATGATCATTGAAATAGGGGTTTTGCCTTCCAGCCGTAGTCAGGGTTCAAGAAGTAAGTTAGCCCCAAAAGGGATAGGCGTTTGTTGTTTTCAAATGTTTCGCTGAAGCAGTGAATACAGATGGTGACCCACGAGCGGTACTGATTCTGCAAGTAAAGGCTGCCACACCGCATAGGACTACCAGCTGTGAATGGAGTATATGCAGAAAAGTGTGAAAATTGATGCAAGACTGTGCTGAAGCAGGGGAATTTTCAGAAAACAAGTGCTGAGGGTAAAATTGCCCTACTGGGGGAAAAGGAATTGCTGAGCTGTGTAAAAGGTATCCCAAAGTGTGAAGAGTGAATGCCATAATACCCAAAGTTGAGACTGAAAATTACTGAACTCAAGCAGAAGTTTTTATCTAGCAACTGCACATCCAGTATAGCTAATGAGAGATTACACCTAGCAAATAAATGGTGTAAAGCAAATAGAAGTTTTTACCTAGCAACTGCACATCCAGTATACCTAATGAGAAAGAATGCGTGCACAGTACTGCTGATATTGTAAAACTTACCCAAGAAAAAGAAAAAGTCTACAGAGATGTCTGTGAGAGCTACGACCTCGACAAGCAAAATATGCCCACCTGTACAACTACCACAATTGGGGGTTCTAGCAAATACAGTGGCAACAGCTGCAATAGCGCCTCCTGAGGTCAGGAAGAAAATTACACCTGATAGCCCCAAAATGGAGGACAAGATGCAGCGTTCCTGTAATGAACCCTACCCCACAGAAGAGTGGCCCTTCCAGTCCAATAAAGAGGAAGACATCTCTTATGGGGAACCCGAACCGAGTCACACCCACAAAACACCCCAAGAATGGTGGGGGTGCCTAAACTCGGCACGAACCGAAAAGACCGCTCTCTATGATGACGAATATGATCGACAAGAGAGAGAGCGGGAGCAGCAGATCACCAAATATTTCTGTCAGCTAACACAACTGCAAGAAAAGCCTGGCGTATACAATGAAGCCGCTGAAGTATCAAATAAAGGAGACCCCAGTATTCCTGATGGGACGGAGTCATCCAAAACAAAAAGGCGGAAAAAGAAAAGCAGTTCTTCACTTACCGTGGAAGGAACAGACACGTCCGCAGATCTTTGGAGAAAAAGGGGAACCGAGTTGCCCTGCAGCCTAGAGAAAATGGAGAATTCGTCCCGCGGATAAACGAATATCCAGAGGGCCCAAGGCAGAAGTCGTGTACCCCTGTCACGCTGTGCTCACCACAAACAGGACGAGACCCCGGTACTGAGATGGGAGTAGTAACTAACACCAGCCACAGGCACGGGGGCCACGTCCGGAGTGTAGGTTTGTCTTGACAGCAGGGTCAGGGATATAGATATCAGAGTTATCTTTATACTTGCCGAGTTCAACGTAGGAGATATCCGGAGCGTAGAAGGTACTTTTGCCAAAGTCAGGGTTGGAGAGTGGAGAGTGGTCGAGGTGCAATGCCGAGTTCAGGAGTTAGAGAGGAGCGAGGAGTCAGAGGTAGCCAAGATCAGGAGCCAGAGTTTGGGGTAGTCAAAGCAAGCCGGTTCGGTACACAGAAGATCAAAAACTGGAACAAAGCAACAGGACAGGAACAAGGCAGGAACAGCAAGGGTAAACACAGAGTAACAAGAATCTATGCTCAGCCAATGTGCTTATAACATTTGTGAGCATATATAGGCTGGATCAGCCAGCCCCCATGGGGGGTGGAGCGGGGGCGCAGCCTCTGCGGTAGCTGTGATAGGTCCAGGGCTCAACGAGCAGGTGTAGCTGTTTGTGCAGCCAAAGAATGTATCTATGAGCAGGTGCAACTGTTAGTACAGCTAATGAATCTTGACACGGAGCTTGGGGGCGTGGTGCACGTGTCATATGCGAGCTCTGCGCGCAGTCAGTGTGCATCATGATCCGGGGGCGGAGCCAGAGTCCACGGTGTCGGATGATGCCATTTTGGCGCGTCTGGTAAGGAATGTGGTCCATAGGCACCCCACGCATGCGTATGCGTGGTGGTGCTCAAGAGGATGCATGGAGCGGCTGTACTTCGGTAATCCTTACAGTACCCCTCCCCCTTCAGAGGAGACCTCTGGGCGAACCCTGCGAGGCTTCAGGGGGTATTTCAGGTGAAACTCTTTGATGAGTTCGGGTGCGTGGACTTGCTGGTGTGGAATCCAGGATCGTTCCTCGGGACCATATCCTCTCCAGTGAATGAGATACTGGATAGTCCCTTTAGAAAGCCTGGAGTCTAGGATGGCCTGAACTTCGTACTCCTGCTGGCCCTGTACGATTAGAGGACCCGGTGGTGCAGGAGATGGATCAGGGAAGCAGAGGCTGCGGTATGCAGGTTTCAGTAGTGAAATATGGAACACAAATGGAATCCTCATTGAAGAGGGGAGTTGCAGGCGGTATGCCACCGGATTGATTTTTTCTAAGATCTTGAATGGACTGAAGAATTTTGGGGCCAGTTTGAGTGTGGGGACTCTTAGGCGTATGTTCCTTGAGTACAGCCATACTTTGTCTCCTGGTCTCAGTTCTGGAGTTTTGCGACGGTAGCGGTCTGCCTGGGTCTTCTGTCTGGCGGAAGCCTTTTTTAGGTTACTCTGGATCTTGGTCCATGAATTTTGCAGTGCTTGGATCCGGTTGTCCACTGCAGGAACACCAGAAGGCGGGGAAGAGTTGGGCAGTCATGCCGGATGAAAACCGTAATTTACGTAGAAGGGCAAGACCTGTGTGGATTCATTCCTCAGGGAATTATGGGCGAACTCTGCCCACGGGAGAAGGTCTGCCCAGTCGTCCTGAGTGTCCGCAATGAAGCAGCGCAGGTACTGCTCCATGGACTGATTGGTCCTTTCTGTCTGTCTGTTTGTCTGCGGGTGGTACCCGGATGAAAAATGCAGGGAGATGTTCAATTTCTTTGTGAAGGTCCGCCAGAATCTCGAGACGAACTGGGAGCCTTTGTCCGATACAATGGTCGTGGGAGTTCCGTGGAGATGGAAGATATCCTTACAGAATATGTCCGCTAGTGTGGGAGAGTTCGGTAGGCCTTTAAGTGGAATAAAATGTGTCTGTTTCGAGAAGCGATCTATGACTACAAGTATAGTGTTCATACCTCTGGATCTTGGCAGCTCTACAATGAAATCCATAGATAGGTTCCTCCAGGGACGGTCTGGGATGGGTAGGGGATTCAAGAGCCCTTGCGGTTTGCTGTGGGGTACCTTATTCCTTACACATGTGGTGCATGCCTTGGTGAATTCCTTTATGTCGCCTTGCATGTCAGGCCACCAGAATGTCCGTGTGATTAAGTCTGCGGTTCTTTTGGTACCAGGATGACCGGCGTTTTTTGATGAGTGTCCCCATTCCAAGATCTTTTTGCGGAAGGGAAGTGCTGCGAAGAGGCATCCATCCGGGACCTCCACACCTTCCGAAATGTTAGTTTGATTCCGCAGGATGTCATCCATTATGTCAAATGTGTTGGCGGAGATGATGAACCTGGCAGGCAGGATGGTTTCTGATTTGGCTTCGGTTTTGTTCTCTGTTACGAACTGGCGGGAAAGGGCGTCTGCCTTTACATTCTTGGAACCGGGTATGAATGATATGATGTAATTAAAACGAGAGAAGAATAGGGACCAGCGGGCTTAACGGGCTCCAAGTCGTTGAGCGCTTTCCAAGTACATGAGGTTCTTGTGGTCAGTGAGGATTGTAATGGGACTCTCTGTCCCTTCCAGTAGATGTCTCCACTCTTCTAAGGCTAGTTTGATGGCTAGTAGTTGTCTATTGCCCACATCGTAGTTTTGCTGTGCCGATGAGAATTTTTTAGAGAAGAAGGCACATGGGTGTAGGTTTGAAGACGGTGATCCTCTCTGTGACAAAATGGCACCGGCTCCGATGTCTGATGGGTCCACCTCCAATGTGAAAGGTAGTCTGGGATTGAGGTGGGTCAGTATGGGTGCAGAGATGAAGGCTTTCTTTAAGGCGTTGAAGGACTGAATAGCTGCAGGTGGCCAGGACACAACGTCAGCTCCTTTCTTTGTAAGAGCCGTGATGGGTGCGACAACAGAAGAGAATTTGTGGATAAACTTTCTGTAGTAATTTGCAAAGCCTAGGAACCTCTGGATGCCCTTGAGGAACGTGGGAAGCGACCAGTCCATGACGGCCTTCAGTTTGGAGGGGTCCATGGAGAACCCCAAATCGGATATGATGTATTCTAGAAAGGTAGTGGATTTTTGAGGGAAGTTGCATTTTTCCAGTTTGGCGTAGAGGTGGTGCTGACGAAGGCGTAGAAGTACCTGTTTGACTTGGTTATTATGCTCTGAGATGGTCTTGGAAAAAAATAAAATGTCGTCCAGGTAAACGATAACGAATCTGTTCAGCAGGTCTCTGAATATTTCATTTACAAAGTCTTGGAAGACCGCTGGAGCATTGCACAGGCCGAACGGCATGACCAGGTATTTGTAGTGGCCGTCTCTTGTGTTGAATGCCGTTTTCCACTCGTCTCCTTGACGGATCCTTACTAGGTTACAGGCACCACGGAGGTCCAATTTGGTGAATATGGTGGATCCGTGTAGACGGTCGAACAGCTCCGATATCAATGGTAGTGGGTAGCGGTTTTTAATGGTGATCTTGTTTAGTCCTCGGTAGTCGATGCAGGGTCTTAGAGTACCATCTTTCTTTTTGACAAAAAAAAATCCAGCCCCTGCCGGTGACGAAGATTTCCTGATGAACCCTTTTTGGAGGTTCTCCTCGATGTATTGGGACATAGCTTTCGTCTCCGGGAGGGAAAGAGGGTAAGAGCGCCCTCTAGGCAGGATAGAACCAGGCAGGAGATCTATAGGACAATCGAAGGATCGATGGGGGGGTAGTACCTCTGACCTGGCTTTGTTGAATAAGTCTCTGAATTCAGTGTATTCTTATGGTAAAACGTCTTGTGGCTCCTCTGGGGTCTTCATGCTGCAGATATTTTGAGGTGGAACTGCGCATGTTATGGAGCATTGTTGGTTCCAAGAGATGGGTCTTTGCTTGGCCCAGTTAATGAGTGGGTTGTGGCGTTGTAGCCAAGGAAGGCCCAGGATGATCTCCGCGGATGGTGAGTGGATCACGTCTAAGATGATGTTCTCCCTGTGGGTCTGTTCGCATACCAGGGAGATTTCCGCGGTCTGTAGGATGATGAAGGCCGGCTGCAGGGGATGTCCATCAATGGCCTCCAATCCCACCTGGGTTTTTCTTTTTTCCAATGGGATGTTGTTCCTTGTGGCGAATTCTTGGTCAATTAAGTTTCCTGCGGAACCAGGGTCGATGAAGGCGGTTGTGCTCACCGCGAGGCCCGGAGCCTGAAGTGATACAGGAATCAGGATTCTGTTGGGTAGGGGTTATTTGGTGATGGAAGAGTTGAAAAGTACTCCCATGGGGGTTCCTCTGGGACTCCGTGGGGATTGGTCATTTCCCGACTTGAGTGGGCAGCAGAAGGCTAAGTGGCCCGGATTGCATCAGTAGAGGCACAGGCCGGAGGTTCGGCGAGGTTGTTTATCAGAGAAGGAGAGTTTGTTGCCACCCAACTGCATGGGTTCAGGAACCTCGGTCATAGGTTTCTCTGGAACGAGGGAGTGTAAAGGTGAAGACCTGGCGGGTACCTGACAGTCCTGTAAACGTTCGGCTTTCCTCTCCTGCAGACATTGGTATACCCGTATGCAGACTGCGATGAGCTCCTCCAGGTGCGCTGGGCGCTCGTGTGCGGCGAGCTCGTCTTTCAGGGGTTCTGAAAGTTCTTGCCAGAAGGTGAAAGAGAGGGCCTCCCTGTTCCATCCTGTCTCTGAGGCGATTGTCCAGAATTCCAAGGCGTATCTTGCCACCGGACAATCTCCCTGGGAAACATAAAAAAGGGAAGACGCTGCAGTAATTTTACGCCCTGGGGTGTCAAAGACACGTCTAAACTCCTTGGTGAATTGTCCGGTCTAGAGTAAGGTCTCTTCTCTGCTCCCAGAGAGGAGAGACCCACGCCAATGCATCGCCCGTGAGCAAGGAGACAATGTATGCCACTCTTGACCTTGGGGCCAGGAACCGGGAGGGTGTCATAACAAATTGAATGAGGCATTGATTCAAAAAGCCGCGACATTCTAAAGGGTCTCCGGAGTACCGGTTAGGCGTGGGCAGCCGTGGTTCAGACGGTGTGAGGCTAGACAGTGGTGTGGGTTGTGGGTTAGAGAAGGTGAGTGTGCTGGATTGTTGCACTTGCAGTGAGAGGGTCTGGAGGTCTTTCTGTAGGGAGTCTAGGCGACGGTCAGACTGCTCAAGATATTTCTCCAGTCTAGTGAACATGGCGGCATGAGATGCCACCACTTCTCCCACCTCAGAGGCGTCTATGTTTGTGGGGCTGAGCATACTGTCATGCTGTGCTCACCACAAACAGGACAAGACCCCGGTACTGAGATGGGAGTAGTAACAAACACCAGCCACAGGTACGGGGGCCACGTCCAGAGTGTAGGTTTGTCTTGACAGCAGGGTCAGGGATATAGATATCAGAGTTGTCTTTATACTTGCCGAATTCAACGTAGGAGATATACGGAGCGTAGAAGGTACTTTTGCCAAAGTCAGGGTTGGAGAGTGGAGAGTGGTCGAGGTGCAATGCCGAGTTCAGGATTAGAGAGGAGCGAGGAGTCAGAGGTAGCCAAGATCAGGAGCCAGAGGTTGGGGTAGTCAAAGCAAGCCGGTTCGGTACACAGAAGATCAAAAACTGGAACAAAGCAACAGGACAGGAACAAGGCAGGAACAGCAAGGGTAAACACAGAGTAACAAGAATCTATGCTCAGCCAATGTGCCTATAACATTGGTGAGCATATATAGGCTGGATCAGCCAGCCCCCACGGGGGGTGGAGCGGGGGCGCAGCCTCTACGGTAGCTGTGATAGGTCCAGGGCTCAATGAGCAGGTGCAGCTGTTAGTACAGCTAATGAATCTTGACACGGAGCTTGGGGGCATTGTGCACGTGTCACATGCAAGCTCTGTGCGCTGTCAGTGTGCGTCATGATCCGGGGGCGGAGCCAGAGTCCACGGTGTCGGATGACGCCATTTTGGCACGCGTGCATGCTGCGCGCGTCTGGTAAGGAATGTGGTCCATAGGCACCCCGCACATGTGCGGTGGTGCTCGGGAGGATGCGCGGAGCGGCTGCACTTCGGTAATCCTTACAACCCCAAAGAAGTGTCTGTCCGGTGCCAACAGTGAAGAACCCTCAACCAACCATCCCAGGGAAGCGGAGCCGGAACCAGTGAGTGTCGATCCCTTGACCAGCCCTGAAGATGCCCTGAAAAATGCCAGGCATGACTGTGATATGCTCCGTGAACAATTGAAACAAAAGGAAGATGGTTACACAGAGCTACAGAAAAATAACATGAAGCTGCAGAAAGATGTGCTCACAATTTACTCTTTGGCCAGGACAGAATTGGACGATCTCAAGACTGAGCTAGATACTGCAAGCGCTACTATTTCCGCCATGGATGAAAAGCAGAGCCAATCTGATAAAATGATGAATTAGCTGAAGCGGAAGTATGAGGAGGCACTGAAGCAGATTCTTTCAGCAAGAGGTACACACTCTTCGCGTAGAGATGAATGCCTCACAACAGGAGGTCAACAGTGTCCGGACAGAGGTGGACGTATCTCAGAAAGAGGTTCATACACTCTGCAGAGCACTGGATGCTTCACATCATGAGACCAACAGCTGCCGCACAGACCTGGAAGTCTCCAGAAAGGAACTACACAGTCTTACTGAGGAGCTGGACATTGCTAAAGAAACGATTGTCAATCTTAATACAGATCTCAAAGTCTCTCAGAAAGAGCTTCAGATCCTCAACCTAGAGAAGGAAGTCTCACGCCAGGAGACTGTCATTCTCCTGTCATTCTCAAAGCAGATGTGTGTAAATGGAAGGACGACTGCAAGGAGGCCCTGAATAGTACAGAGACTGAAAAAGGAGAAAATTTAAGATTAAAAGAGAAAGGTTAAAACTGAAAGAAGAAAATTCTCATTTGACAGACGACGTCAAGGAAAAGAATGAAAAGCTGTACGAGCTTAAATAAATAAATAGACTTTTGGAAGGTGAGAAGTTTGAAGCAGAGCACCGACTGCAGAACCAACTGCAAGGTCTGCGTACGCACCTCCAGAAGGCCAAGGAGAAGCAGCAAACTCTGCAGGAAGACAATCTGCAGGCTGCTAAAGAAGTACAAGTGCTGCAGGAATGTCTGATTACCCAGTATGTCCCCGCAAAGCAGCATGAGAAACTGAAGGCTACCCTGAGCATCACCAAAGCATCGCTAGAGGCCAAGCTTAGAACCCAGGTGACTCGGCACAAAAGGGAGCACAAGAAGGTCCAGAAACTGAGACAAGTAACTGTGGCCCGAGCAAAGAAATTCCCAGTGCTTCACAATACAATGAAAATGTGGAAGCAAACTCAGAGAAAGCAAAGTGTGCAGATAAATTCCCTGAGAAGAGACTTGCAAGACGCACTCAAAAAACAGGGATCTCTCGCGGATGAGATTACAGTTCTACAAGGACAAGTATTGACCCTGACTAAGCGTCAGTATCCCACAGCCACAAAAACCAATGAAGACAAGGGTACAGTGAGAGCTGGGAATACCGCTCGTCTGAAAAACAAGGTTGCACAATTTGAACCACCTAAACAAGCACTAGCAAAACCTTCAGCCACCCAACAGGCAACAAAAAAAGGTACACGTGCTGAATCAAAACCAGAAGAATCCTTAGCTAATGAAGCTGAAAAGATGGGACATTCTCTGGAAGTGGATGTGGAACTGCAACTTAGTCCCAAAGAAGCCGAACTGGCGACTACATTGAATGGGAAAAGTGCAGGAAGACAGCTTCAAGAACTAAGGGCTCAAGTGGCTGTTCTTGGGCGCTCTTGTGATACCAGGAAATGGTCATTTGGTGCTAAAGTGGAGCACATGGGAAGGATGGCTAGAGAGAGCGATTTGCATAGGCGCTTTGCGACTGTCGCCATACAGTCTGCCTACAAAAAGAGGAGTGCCCAATACAGGGGAAAGCTCAAGACCATGTGGTCAGTAGAAAGACTGTACTTGGAAAAAGTTCTCCTCAAGCGACTGAGGACTGCTGATCTCAAGCACCTTCTGGAGGGGACACTACTGAACTGGAGGAAGGGCTCCAATCCCAGCAGGACTGAGGGTTCTCCTCCATCCACTCTCATTCAAGTCACAGAGATATCTCGAATGAGAGTGGAAGGATGGGCTTTGGCCGTGGTAAGCCCGAGCATCCCACAAACAGGGAAGGTATGTAACAGGGGACTTACCCTGTTCAGAAAACTTGCCTCTAATCCAGCAGTGTACTGGTTAATTGACCAGCACCTGGCTGATTAGAGGTGTTAGAAAAAGCCTGCCTCTGAGACAGGAAGTGAGACTCCTTAGCTTACATGTGAGCTGAACTAGGAAACAGAGCAGAGGTTCCTGAGTCTCCCAGGTGAGACTGACAGAGAGAACACAGATGTCTGGAGCTGACAAATAAGACTTCTAAACCTGGATGCTGATTATCCGGAGAAAAGGCAGCAACCCAGTAAACAGATAAGACTTTATTTTCCAATGACTGTTGTCTATATATATATATATATATATATATATATATATATCTATATGACTTGGGCTGATGAATAGCTTGGGTAGCCACCCAGTTAAAAGGGCTGGGATATAAGGATACATATATGCCAAAGTGGAGCAGGTTTTGTTTGGCTCACCATTTCTCTTATGTTGCTTTTTGCTGTGTTTAAAGCGACAGGCACAACAAAAGCATTATTTAATTTCACCTTAACAAGTCTCCCTTGCATATCTCTGCGCACGTCCTCCTACAGTTGGGTTACATGGACACAATACATTTTTAAGGCGTTCCACAGAATCACTGCATTTCAAAATGATTTCACGAGATTCAGCAAGAAGTTTAATTGGCGAACCTAACAGCACCGCGCCATGCACACCGATACACCTGTGTGTGATCGGCAAATCATCGGCAGAGTGGGCGCAAATGTTTTCGGCTTGATTCGGAATGGATTCGGCACTTATTGCATACGGAGAGGGAAAACCGCCAGAATCATGCCGATAAGGTACCCTTGCCGATTGCACTTTTTCGCCGCTTACTGCATAGAGCCCTTAGTCTGGACTCTGAGAGTCCCCTCACAACCTTATTTACGGTTGGAGCACCCACAAACCCAATACAGGTTCTGGGCATTAACTGGAGTACCCCCTTAACCTAGGGATCCCTTTAGTTACAGGGACGCTTTTCATCCCTGTGCCCCATTTACCTTTCTGGGCAATGCTGAAGCAGGGAACCCTAGCGGTGAGTCGCGCTTGCGTTTCCAAGGGGAGATATTGCCGGGACAATGTGCCTAAATGTATCTGAGAATCAGGCATGACTCTTGGGTACATTTTTAGGGGAACCGACTCCGGACCCCAAACTACCTAGGCACATTCTGAAAACAATTCCTCCGCAAAATACACCTTGAAACTCATGCCCCCACTCGCTGACATGCCCGGAAAGATAAAAACACATAAAATATTTTTATTACAGGTTATGCATTGCAAAGTTACAATGTTACTGGGTCCAGGAGCTAACTCTCTTGAACCCATATATAAGGATCAGGAGTAACCAAAAACAGGCTTAACCTTTATTTGAGAGCCTAGATATCCCCTATTATTTGTAGGGTGGTGTAACAGGGGACTTAATGTTCAGAAAACTTGCCTTTAATCCAGCAGTGTACTGGTTAATTGACCAGCACCTGGCTGATTAGATGTGCTAGAAAAAGCCTGCCTCTGAGACAGGAAGTGAAACTCCTTAGCTCACATGTGAGCTGAACTAGGAAACAGAGCAGAGGTTCCTGAGTCTCCCAGGTGAGACTGACCGAGAGAACACAGATGTCTGGAGCTGACAAATAAGACTTCTAAACCTGGATGCTGATTATCCGGAGAAAAGGCAGCAACCCAGCAAACAGATAAGAATTTATTTTCCAATGACTGTTGTCTATATGGAAGTGCTGTATGCTGGGTGATAATGGGGAAAGGTGGGGTTGCAGTCGTGCCTAAGACATGCAGATGAGCATACAGTTATATATATATATATATATATATATATATATATATATATATATATATATATATATATATATATATATATATATATATATATATATATATATATATATGACTTGGGCTGATGAATAGCTTGGGTAGCCACCCAGTTAAAAGGGCTGGAATATAAGGATACATATATGCCAAAGTAGAGCAGGTTTTTTTGGCTCACCATTTCTCTTATGTTGCTTTTTGCTGTGTTTAAAGCGACAGACACAATAAAAGCCTTATTTAATTTCACCTTAACAAGTCTCCCTTGCATACCTCTGCGCACTTCCTCCTACAGGTGGGTTACATGGACACAATACATTTTTAAGGCATTCCACAGAATCACTGCATTTCAAAATGATTTCACGAGATGAAACACACTGATTGAAAGCAATCAGAAGTCTAGCTATCTAATTAAAAAAATATAGGTGCCTTTACCTGGTCTACTGTGATAAAAAAAACTGCTGTAAACCCCAAACCAGGGAGAAGGGTGTGACAGTTGGGGGTAACCAGGCTCTCAAATAAAGGTTAAATTATATATATTGTGACATAGTCCAAAGATGTTAGGCAGGTGGTCTGCCTGACATTGCGCTATGAAAGCGAGATGGCCGATATCTACAAGCAGCTGGACCACACAGCAAATGAGGGGGCCCGGCTGCAGCTGGAGCTGGACAAGACCCGGAAGGAGCACCTGCAGCTGCAGGTCAAGAATAGAGAAAATGAAACAGAGTTAAACCTCGCTCTGAAACAGGTGACGGACATGGGAGAAGCGGCTAAAGTGGTTCAGTCAGGCTATCAATCCTACCTCCTAACCAAGCAAGCTGTACGTTCCTATACGTCTATCTTCAATGCTGTTGCAATATTACGATTTGCTATAAAGATGAAGTTGGAGAAAGAGATTCCAAGGCTAAAAGAGACATGGTCACAAAAGGAGACCAGGGAAAGTAAAGTCAATGCCCTCACTGATGACAAAGAGGAAGGAGAAAGAATTGACTTTGATTGTGCTGCTGTTATTCCAGAAACAGATAGGCACCCTCCTGAGAATATACTCCCTGATCTGGGATTCAAAAATCCAGATCCTCAATTTCATTTACGTTGTCCAGAAGATTATCAAACTAGTGGACACACCCAGGCCAACACAGAAGATGTTTTAGCCAAGTGGGTGGCAGTTCCTGAAAACACAAACTTGTTGACAGATCCTGATGACGTTGTTAATATGGACTACGTTTGTACAGAGGCAACTAGGTCTCCAAAACCCAAAGGCCTGGTAATGGCCACAAAAGGGAAATCGAAGATTGAAAAGAAAAAGCAACGAAGGTCAATACGGCGCCTGAATAGTTCCAGATCTCACCAATCTGGACCACACTGTGGAGCCAAGGAGAATCCGGTCCGAGGGTCTCATCAGAAGCTAAAGAAACAGTCCAGTCATTTGCAGGTTGCAGCGGGCTATGAAATAAAGTCAAAGGATGCAATAGACTGGAAGTAAAAAAAAAAAATGTTTGGGGGAACTGACCGATTTTTTTATTTTTTTATTTACACGTGTGGACTATGTCACGGACACTTAACTATGCAAATAAGCTATTGTAGTTAAGGTATATTAGGCCTCTAGAATAAGCATTTTGTCAATATTACAATGTTATATTGGTTCTCTGTGTTGAAAAAGTAGCTAAACTACAAATTAATATACAGGGTTGATGGCCCTTAAGATTACAAGGCTGTAGTATAAGAAAAAAATATTGGTAGCTTACAATATAGAAAAAAAATGCCCTTTTCGGTTGGTAAATATATAATGAGGTTCAAATTCTAGAGAAGAAAAACCCAGGGAGGTAATAGAAACTGTCTGGTTTTGTGAGCATATTTAGCATATCCTGGGTTATAAGAATGTGTGCTAGACATTTATTTTTCAAAATAGTTCCCTAATAGAGAGCAACAAAATATGTTTGCCAAGTATAGTCTCTTATGACAAAAACTATTGTCCATAATTGCCGTGAAAAAAAAAAAAAAAGTTCATATTCGGGTCATGTGAATGCTTAATATTGTACTGAGGAGTTAGCTCAAGTATTTCAGGTAGGACGCTCACCCCAGTGAGGTCCATGGCCGCTCACCCCAGTAGGTGTGAGCTGGGGAGGGGGATATGTGACATAGTCCAAAGATGTTAGGCAGCTTTCTGCCCCATTTTAGGTCAGAAAGTGCAGGAATAGTTAAAAATGATCCGTTCCACAGCTTCCCATTAACTCAGGCAGCTGGATGGAAAATCCAGACCACAGATTACAATGGCTCTAGTTCTGCTCTTCTAATCACATGCACAGGTATTTACTCAGGCAGCTGGATGGAAAATCCAGACCACAGATTACAATGGCTCTAGTTCAGCTCTTCTAATCACATGCACAGGTATTTAGAGCAGAGAGGTTTTGCATTTCACTCTCTCTCCTTAGAGCATGGAGGCTGGGGGTATCGCTGCTCCCCTGTTTCCAGTTTCGGGGTGGACGGCCCCTCCAAGTATCACAGTACCAGAGGATTTGCCTGGACACTTGGGACCGAGTTCCCACCACGAACAGATAAGACAAAACAAATGGTTATTGCTGTTGCTAAAAGACTGTGCTGTATCTAGTGACCCTAAATGAGAGGGCATTGTTTTAAGCTGGGGAACCAGGTTAGTTGGCCAGCAGCTGTTAGAGAGACTGATTCTGATGTGTAGTTAGATCCCTGAAAGGGATAGGATTTTGTTTATATGATTTTGGTTTTATTTCTTAAAAATAACAGTGTGGGAAATACTGTAACACTGAAATGAGTGAACTGCTGAATGAAAGTATCTGAGTACCTCTAATCTACACTTGTTAAAGCTGCAGTACCTTACTTGGATGAAAATAAAGCAGGCAGAAGCCTGAGTTAAGCAGCATAATACTTTGCATGATCCTGTTTTTGTATAAATAGCCCTAGAAGACTGTGTCAGGAAGAACCCAGACAGACGTCAGCGCTACAAAAGAGGGGCGTTTGTCACAATATATATATATATTTATATATATAAAGAAACACAATATTAGCGCTAAATAGACCAGTAGTACCAATAGTAGAAAGGTCTGTATAATAGACAATAGATTAAAACAGTAGAACTGAACTTGTCAGCTATAGAGACAGTATAAAAAGTATAGGGGTGTCCACATATATACATATATATATATATATATATGTTGGCAATATAGATGCTATCAATATTGGTTGAATGTCCAAAAAGGATAGAAGTATTCCTGGGCAGATTCGCAGCTTTTTGTAGGATAACCTGCATCCACATAAATCTGTGAAAAAAGAGAAGCGCGCGCCCCGTAGTGTAAAACTGTAAAATGTTTAATGCCAAACTTTGAAAAAAATAAGGTAGCACACTCACAAACGGAACTAGATCATAAGCATATTGGAGAGAATATGTCTCTAGTGGTTACTCATCTGCAACAGATATCAGTCCTCCGGTTCCAACAGCAGAGAGAGATCCTGGTGTGTCCAATGCAGCTTGAATAGTAATAGTAGACTCAGCTACCATATAGTGTATGTACAGTAGAAACTGCAGCCTTACGGTACACGGAGCACACAATGGTGGTAACAGCTGATTAGAGGCTTGTTGGCGTCCGCAAGCGTGATGACATCAATCGTCAAGTTTCATCCGGGTACTTACGCATTTCGTCACTATATATAATCTATCATATTATTTAATAACCTTTTGCATTATTATATTTCAATGTTTTTTCCCCCCCAATAAATCATTGGGTCTTTAAGATTAAAATGGCAGCCATTACGAAATTGTGCCCCAAGAAACTCTCATTGACCACATGTGGAAAACCACTGGTCTATATATTTAACCAATAATGATTATTGCTGTATGATCATTATTTACATTGACCTAAATACATAGTCTCTATTCTTGTCAATTTGTTGAAATATTTCTTGCTTTTGTAAAAAAAAAAAAAAAACATTTAAGAGATATTTATATTATGTGTTATATGTCATTATACTATATCTCTTTTATTAGCTTCCCGAACGTCTGTGATATATTGTTTTGTTTATTTTGTGACTTAAAACAGCTGTCGTCTCTACGCACCATAAAAAATGTTACCTCCGTTAAGTCCATTTATGGGGTATATAGCAATGGCAGACATCATTGTGTAATTGTCATAGCAAATATTTACATTTTGCGTTGTTTGGAGATGTTCACGAAAATTCAAATGTAGCCAATTTGGCCAGAATGTCGGCACTTTCCCCCAGAATTTGACAAAAATAGCAGTATATAAAAGTGTGACGCGGCTGAATTTAGTGGGACGTGACCTGCACTTTGACTTGGTGAATTTTTTTGGGGGCGGGAAAGTAAATTGGCCAATGTAAATGAATGCAGTGGCGGCGGTGGTGGCGGCTGCCATCCGTACGCATTAAAACAACAGAGGCTGCCGCGGTGAAAGCTGATGTCAGCGGAAAAAAAAATAAACGTGAAAATTCTGCAAAACTACCCTTTTTTTTTTGCGTTCTGCTCAAGGATGTCTTCTTTCTACCCCCTTTGTATCTAAAGCCCACTCCCGCCTTAAACCCTTTTCACTGACTGCCCCACACCCCTGGAATGCCCTTCTCCTCAGTACCCGACTAGCACCCTCTCTATCCACCTTTAAGACCCACCTTAAGACACACTTGTTTAAAGAAGCATATGAATAGCACTGTGGATATTCTAAACACATGATACATAAAGCTTGGCCCCCTGCAGACGCACTTACCAGAACTCCCTCCTACTGTCTCTGTACGTTCTCCCTACCTACCAATTAGACTGTAAGCTCCTCGGGGCAGGGACTCCTCTTCCTTAATGTTACTTTTATGTCTAAAGCACTTATTCCCATGCTCTGTTATTTATTTGATTACCACATGTATTACTACTGTGAAGCGCTATGTACATTAATGGCGCTATATAAATAAAGACATACAATACAATGAAAAACATGTTTTTCTATTTTTCCGTGGTAGACATCAATTATTATTTTTTTTAAGTCTTATTGGTGTGCAGTTCAGTTTCATTCACTTTTGGAAAAAAAAAAAAAAACAAGAAATAGATCTAACAATGTTATTTTAGTTTTTTTGTTTGTTGCTTTAATGCCTTTGACCTCCATCTCCTGCACACGTCCCTCTTCTCCCGCTCCCCAATTCTCAGAATGTACTGTATCACTCCTAATGTGCTATAGAAGGGAAAAAAATCCCATGTAACTTCTTTTCATTGCATACATTTGTATTCATTTGAAGTGCCCTCGAGTCTCCTCTTGTTACTTGCCTTTGCATGTGTAATGTACAGACACGGACCTTGTAGAAATAGGAATCCCATTTGAATCTGAAAGAGATTTTGCTGCCGGAGATGTTTGCCATGCGTTACAGATCCCTCGCTAGCGCAGGAGTTTATTGAATTAGCTTATATTTCAGCCACACCTTTGCCCTGCAATCATCTAAATTAGTTCAGTCCCTTCACACAACACTTAAACCTACTGATGCTCAAATACTGTAATTGGACCAACTCATTAGCTTCAACAGATGATCATGAATTATTGATCTTGACAACAGCACAATTAGGAAAGCAGTCATCAGAATCACAGCTAGTTAAAGATCGACTCAATGAACACACGGCTGTCAAACTAGAAATAATTAAATTAAAAAGAAAAAAGTGGCAGACTTGCGGTAGACAACCCTTGATCTATGGTTAATCAGTATTATTGCAGTGTCTGGGGAGATACCACTTTTATCTTAATTACCAATTATTATTTTGTCATGAAGTTTGATATGAATAATGATTGTACAAAGTTAGACACTTACAAACACAATAGTTAAAGTAACCCACCAATTATTTTTTTTAAGCTAGCCCTTGTTTTATTAACGCGGAATTTACCATGAATGTGATCAATTGAAGGGACTTCATTTGCGCTGCTTCAAAGCAGCAATCCATGCTGCTTCCTCTTTTTAAAGAAATATCACAGGTTTAACACTTATCCAGGTGTAGCACCTGTTCCCCCGCACGCCCCCCCCCCCCCTTACGGGAGATCCGGTATCTACAGGGTGTGTCCTGGTGTTGTTTAGCTCACCTGTGGTCTTCCAGGAGGTCTGAGGGCTCCTCTGATGGTATATGGAAGCAGTAACAGGACAGGAGAACAAAAGAAATACTGGCGCCTTTTGAGTCCAATGTAGTAATTGTCCTGGAAGTCCAAAACGTGAGGCGAAACGTCCAAAGGAGCAACCCTTCAATCCCTAGACCGTCGGATGATCAGATGCGACTTTCTCCGTGTGTTGCGTAATATGAAATGAAATAAAGAAAAATATAGTGCAACATAGCCAGCACGGGATCAATTGATCAAAAACAATGACTAACACACCTACATAATGATACAAAACAGACAAAACAAACATAGGACATACAATAGCAAGGCTGAGAATAAAAGCTAATTTAATACAAAATAAAACAAAATAAAATTGGAGATATGCGAGTGACAGAGAGACCGCCAATCCGGTGGAGTAAAACCGGAGCCCTACTCACAGGATGGTGGATGTAAACAGGCAGTGGATATCAGCTGTGGAGAGATGTAAGTCCTCCTCTGGTTACACAGTGGCGCTCATAGGCGTGCTCCTGTGCTTTCCCGTGTTCCTCAGGCGGATGTTACGTCACTGGGGGGCGGGCCTTGAGGGGAAACGTCCTTCCTGTTTCTAATCCAAGTCTGCAGCGTTACTCTAGTCAGTTCGTCAGAACAAGCTTCTGAAATTACCCAAAGTAACAGGACAGGGTCTCTTTCTTATGGTGCAGCGCCTCCATTCCATGAGGGTCCTGGCAGAGGCAGGATTGTTCCCCACAGGCACATACTCTCTCCAGCAACACACTGAGACACTTGATGGTACAACTGGTCTTTATTCATCTTCCACATTCCCTGGAGCAGACCCTAGGAACTTTAGTGTAACAATGCTTGTTTCAAGCAGGAAACGGACCCACAGGGCTGAGGTAGGAAGGTGAAAGAACTGAGTCCTGATAGAGTAGTGAGTCATAAGGCAAAGGTCAGGGCTGGCAGCAGAGTTGCGTAGTCTTTGTTGATGCAGAGGTCGAGGCAGGCTGAAATCAAAGGTTAGTCGAGGTACTTGCAATGGTCGGGGCGGGCTGAAGACAAGGGTAGTCGAGGTACATGAGCTGAGTCTGGTAACGTGAGAGACAAAAAGCATTAACGCTTTGCATGAACACAGCAAGAAACTGGAACTTTGCTCGGAAACTTCCTGCTAACAGGGCTGTCCTTTTAAAGGAAGTTGCCATGAGCAAAAATGGACGATCCAGCCACAGAGGGCGAGCAAGAGCAAAATCCCGAACCGGAATGTGAAAACCCGGAAAGAATTTTGCCAAACCTCACCGCACCCCCACTTCCCCACCCCACCCCAGAATCGATCTCTGGGTGATTTCATTCGGGTTTGTCGGGGAACCTCCAGAGGAAACCTCTGATCAAGGAGGAAGTGTGGACATCACTAGCCTTCACCCAAGAATTCTCCTCTGGACTGTATCCCCTCCAAGATACAAGATCTGGAGATTGCCTCGAGATCTACGGGAATCTAGAATCTGATGAGTTACATACTCCACTTGGTCATCTATCAGAACTGGGCCTTGGAGGTGGGAGCAGAAGCGGAGTTGTTGCAGACCACCACGTTTAGGAGAGACACATGGAAGATCGGAGGAATCGTTAGGGTATCTGGTAGCTCCAATTTAAACGCAGACAGATTTACTTATTTCACAATCTTGTAGGGACCTATGAACCTGGGCCAAAGCTTCAGGGAAGGAATCTTCAGATGGATGTTCCTTGTAGATAACCATACGTGATCTCCAACCTGGACCTGCAGAGCTGGCCACCGACGCTTATCTGCATGATCCTTCTGCTGAAGGGAAGCTTTAGTTATGTTGGCATGAATCCTCCTCCAGGGAGAATGTAGCTCCTGGACCTTTTTATCCACCACAGGAACTCCAGATAGAGAGACGGACGATGGAAGAGTAGAAGAAACTGCTGAAATAGTCTGAGGAGGTGGAATGGCTCCTGGAAACAAGTTGTTTGGATCATTGAATGCCCAATGTGATGGTAACCCATCAGCTTGTTGAAAACATTCCCCAAATTCTGGTATGCGAGGGGAAGACCATCGGGGAGAGATACAGATGCCAGCAGTCAGAGTCAGATCTGGGGTGAGGTGTAGTCAAGCAAGTCCAGTGACGTCGCTGGCCCCAAGTGGTCACTTGCCCCATTAACCAGTCAACTGTAGGGTTGTGGGCACACAACCAAGGGAGACCTAATACTATAGGTTCCCTGATCGCTGGGGATAACGGGAGCGGTATCGGAGCCGCATCTGCAGCCTTCAAGTTCGGCTGATGGGTGCTTATATGGGCGACTAAGTCCTGCACCCCATCACACATCTGAGCCAGTTGTTGATCGTGCAGGGCGAGGCGTTGCTCATGATCCCCCAAGTACTGTCCTTGCAGGGTATGGTCCATCCTACCTCAGCGGGGTCCATATTTGGGCCGAGCAAAATGTAACAATGCTCGTCTCAAGCAGGAAACAGACCAGCAGGGCTGAGGTAGGAAGGTGAAAGAACCGACCTGAGCCGAGGGACAAAGTCCTGATAGAGTAGTGAGCCGTAAGCCGAAAGTCAGGGTCGGGCGGGCTGAAGACAAGGGTAGTCAAGGTCGGTGAGCCAGGTCTAGTAACGTGAGAGACAAAAGCATAAACACGTTGAATGAACACAGAAGGAAACTGGAACTTTGTTCGGCAACTTCCTACTAACAGGGCTGTCCTTTTAAAGGAAGTTGCCAGGAGCAAAAATGGACGATCCAGCCACAGAGGTCAAGCAAGAGCAAAATTCCGAACCGGATTGTGAAAATCCGGAAAGGATTTTGCCAAACCTCAATAGTCCCTCCTCTGCTCCCTCACCCCCTGACGGAGCAAGGGAAATCACTCCAACTCCACTGAGGTAGGGAAGACACATACACAATTTGGTGGAGTGACCGCTTTTATATCCGGGGGAAGGGCTTGTAACCCTGCCCCATAAAATTGCAGGTCCAGGTACTGACAGGCATCAAACCATCTGAATGTGATCCAGTCAGTACCCTCCCCAGGTATGACACTCCAAACTGCCGGTAGGCCTGCCCCTGGAAATGGCAACATTGTAGCTATCCAGTGAGTATGTGAACAAAGCGCAAATGAGTGATTTAAAATTCAGATAGTGCTCAAATAGTGCTGACAAAAAATATGCACTCACTAGATGGATGTCCAATGGAATGGATGTTATAGACCAATCCAGATGCCTCAAAAAAGGAATAGGGAAAGACATAGCATAACATTGTTTTAATCAAGTAAAATCTGTGAGAAAACAAAAGTGACACACTTGCATGCTCCCAATTTTAAATCACAGTATGTGTATTTAGGTACACGTCGACTTCACAGGACATACACACCCCGATTCCTGGGGTGCCCGATAGCCTCTTCTTTGTCCTCCAAAGGACCTCCGTCTGCCACAATTATTCTTAGTTGTTGGCGCCAGCGACTTCTGTGTGCGCGCGCACACCTACGGTGTCCCACTGGAGTCAGATGGGCTGCTAAGGTGTCTGTGGAGGATCAAAAACCTTATGCGTTTCGCCTTTGACTTCTCAAAATGGCTTCTTCTGAGGTTTTCAAAAACCTCTGAAGAAGCCATTTTGAGAAGTCAAAGGCGAAATGCGTAAGATTTTTTGAACACACGGAAGTCCCCGGCTCCGACAACCAGGGGAAATTTGTGGCAGAAGCGATGTGACTCTGCCAGGTCAGTCTCGGTCTGCTATGAGTTAATAAAAAGTCACAATGGCAGTGGGACCTGTCACAGCCTTCTATTGGTTGATCATGGTGGCCATGTTGTTTTTTTATGAGGGGGGGGTAAACCCCACAGGATAGCCCGACACTACATATAGCTACTGGGATAGGGGGCAGAAAATATAGCCTGGACCAGCTATGGCTACACTTTCCCCCTAGGTGAAATTTCCATGTCCTCACTGGGACCAAATTTGGAGTACCAGCCATTAACCTGGAGCCTGCAATACAACACAGGGTTAAGTCAGACATCATGATATAAACCAATGTACAGCATACAGACATTACTAACCCATATCATATAAAAATACAGTGAGTGCTGATAAAACAAGAGTATTGAATTATAATAAAAAGGATATTGCAACCTCTTATGTATGAAAGTATAATATGTTAATACTTGATTCAGCTAGCGCTCTTGCCTCAGTGGACAGAGATATAAGTACTATTATTATCACAATAATATAGCAAATTAAAACAAATTCATCAGTATATATACATAATCAGTGTTCGAAAAACCTATACATTTGCACGCCCCGGGCGAGTGGATTTAACATCGTGGCGAGCTCCTATTGGCCCAAACAGCACACGTGTGGTACTAGGTGGCAAATAGATTTTTTTGTTCGACGAGTAGATTTTTTGGTGATTTGTCAACCACTGTACATAATCATATGCACAAGAAAAAGTCTGTATGTGTATATATGTAGAGTCCAGTCCAAAAATTGTATGGGTAATGCAGCTTGTTTCACTGGATCCAACTCTTGGGTCCAAGATAAAAGCTATAGAGAAAAGAAAAGAGAAGAAAAAAGCGCAAAACCCATAGTGCAGTATGACAGGTTTAATGCAATGAAAAAACGGTAAAAAACACTTACAGACGTGAGTAGATATAAGGCACATCAATATGTGTGGTGATCCGTGGTAAAGCATCCACCGGAACAGCCGCAGTGTCCCCGTCTCCTGCCAGGAGATTTCTTTCAGTCTGTAACTCCTTCCCTCGTCGATCGGTGAAGCTCCGCTTCCATGTCACGTATGCTTGTGACGTCCCCGTGTTCGCGTACTCGCGCCGCCAATCGGGGGTTGGGTTTGGGCTGACGTACACTCCCTTACTGGATGATGCGGACAAGCTCCGTATCCCCCGATGGTGCTTCAATTTCAGCAGCCTTAGTAGATACAGCCCTACGCGTTTCAAGGAACAGGTCCTCTTCGTCAGGGCCACTGTAACAACAAGGGTGCTGAGCTTCGTTTAAATAGTGCTTCATTGTAGTTCCAATCAATAGGAGCACTTGTAGCATTAACCAATTGTGGCTGTTGTTTACTAATATCTCCAGATGATACTAGATATGGATGTTTAAAAAGTATTTAAGCTACATGTAATATAATGTGAACTACTAATTGATAAAAAGTATTTTAATAGTTGGTTTACATAAAAAATAGATATGAATCTTTATTAGGAATTTAATTATTAAAAAGTTTAAAAATTATGAGAATTATAAATGTTGTGTCTATAATATAGAATAAGGAAAATAAAATTTTAATTGTTAAAATGACTGTATAAAAAAGATGAAATAACTGAACTACGGCGGTCTAAGAAAAACTGGTATTATTGGAATCAACAGCTATGACGTAACAGTGGAAAAAAAGGTTATAGTGCGCAGCTAATACCTAGTGAACAACAAATATCAAGTGAACAGTGCATCGTGATTAAATAAACAATAATGTGGACCTTAAATGTAGATCTTGCACTAATCGTGGGTCTGCAGCCTTTCTTGGGGGTGGCTCGACACCCCAGAAACTAGACAAAAAACAAAAGAACAAGGCGCACAACGCACATAGTGTATTAAAGTATAAAATGTGACTTTATGGTTAAAAATAAATAGTTCTGCGTACATCAAGTAGGAAATAATCAAGCAGTTGGTACATAGGTTTACCACACCAGGAGATGACACTGTGCGACACCCTCAGATGGATCTCAGCATGTAATGGATCTGCAGTCGTCTCATAAGTCTCTTCCAGCGTCCTCTGTTAGGGGATGGTAGATGGATGAGTCCCTTGTAGAGAAGCCCCACAGCACACAGCTCACAGGCAGGTGAAGAAGCCGTAGGATTCAGCGTCCATGTAACACTGCAACATTTGCCGCCACTCCTCTGTTTGGCGCTCAGCGATGACGTCACTAGTCGCACCTCAACTTCCGCAATGCTTCTCGTGGAACGCACAGCGTGCGTGTCAATCCAGTGTTGTGAAGCAGCGGGGAGGATTAAAACGCCAAGCAGATGGCTTGTAAACAGTGTCCCAACAGTGTCCAGAATCACAAATAATGGGGGGAGAAGAGCATAGACACCTCTTATCCAACGCGTTTCGTAACACTAGGTTACTTCTTCAGGGAATGTATGCATAGTGAAGGGGCATGTACATATATATATACTTCACTTCACCCAATCACAAATGCGGTGTCTAATTGCCACATCATTAATTACAGGTGCAGCATAATGCTCTTGATTTGTGATACTCTGTCTCACAGAACATATTAACAATCATTATATAAAATTCATTTAATCTAAAACAGATTCATTTCAAAAACATATTCGGCGCATGAAAAGTAGAGCTTCTGGAAAAGAAAAGCCATAATTAGATACAAAGCGATAACAGTATATAAAAAGGAATGGATGTCATTTTAAACGCACAGAAACATCTGCTTGGCGTTTTAATCCTCCCCGCTGCTTCACAACACTGGATTGACACGCACGCTGTGCGTTCCACGCGAAGCATTGCGGAAGTTGAGGTGCGACTAGTGACGTCATCGCTGAGCGCCAAACAGAGGAGTGGCGGCAAATGTTGCAGTGTTCCATGGACGCTGAATCCTACGGCTTCTTCACCTGCCTGTGAGCTGTGTGCTGTGGGGCTTCCTCTACAAGGGACTCATCCATCTACCATCCCCTAACAGAGGACGCTGGAAGAGACTTATGAGACGACTGCAGATCCATTACATGCTGAGATCCATCTGAGGGTGTCGCACAGTGTCATCTCCTGGTGTGGTAAACCTATGTACCAACTGCTTGATTATTTCCTACTTGATGTACGCAGAACTATTTATTTTAGCTATGACGTAAACATTTTTTTTTTTGTTGGTTTGGAATACATGTTGTGCATTGGATTATACACAATACAAGTCCAAAGTTATCTCTATATAGACAGGACATTAAAATTCATAGGAATGCTGCTAAATCTATATCCTCATTAAGACCATTTGGAGACATAGGGCCTCATGCAGTAAGCGTTGATAAGGGAAATATGGCCATGTTATAGCCAAAATTGGGTTTGAGATTCAGTAAGCGCCGATAAGTGCTTCATATCGCCAGGTTTCGGAGCCGATAATTTGGTTATGGCCAGTCGCCTGCCGATAAGCCTGTTTTCGACACTGATCGCCACTTTTTTAAATCGGCTGGATTCAACAAAAAAAAAACAGCTTATCGGGGCTGATCGGCACTACGAAATTGAGATGTTATGGCCGATTTCTCCCGCCAACTAAAGTTGGCAGTTTGGACGGGAGAACGATCGCTAAGGCTGCCGGAACGGCACTTAGAAAAAAAACATCTTCTGTACATCAATGGAAGTCAATGGAGCGGGGACGTATAACAGTATAGTACTGTTTACGTTTCATTGCTCACAATACAAGGGGGATTTGCATTACAGTGTGGGGGCATTCCCTGCATTGTGTCACAGCTGATGTGTCTTATTTGCATAACATTCGACTTTTACATGTTTTCAGCATTTGCGGGTCACATTACTCATCATGTGATGATGTGGCAAGGGAAAATACTATACTACACTCTTAAAGGAGAACCTCACATCATATCACACATTTTACTCAACTCAGCGACAATTATTTACATGATGTTACACATGTCACACATGTCACACATACACAGTATATTCATCTTCCTTTACATTACACAATGCTTGTAATGTGACACGCATCTTTAAACGTTCATGTACATCTGTCTTCTCATGTTTACATATACTTTTGGGTCCTCCCTATTTTCATGACGTCACTTATTGGACGCTCAATCACATTGCATGTTTACATTGTAACCGTTGCATTACAAGCACTTCAACCTAACTTATACACACATGTACAGTAATTCATCATTGGGACACCTTGTAAACTCATTCTATACCAACTATCCTCCTTACACAAATGCATGCATATGCACACGACTATTCATTGTTGCCAACATGTCACAATAACATGGATAATTACACATGTTACACAAAACTTTTCCCACGTCAATCTCAGCCTTTTTGTCTCATTACATGACTGACTCTTGCGTTCACAAGTGTTACATGCATTGCACATGCAACTATTTATTTGCAAGCAATCTTTGTACAAAGATTCACGTCACATCATTGCCAAATATCATCATTCCCTGCAGAATACACACAACAAATACTTAGAACAACAAGTGCACACAGCTTGCCACAGAAGTACTTTATTATGTTAATGTAACACCTTGCATTTTACTATGTCACCTGACATCATCACATACCTATTTAAAGGACGCACATTACCTGCTCATTCACAGCTACTCATTTCAAAATGTTGAGATTGTTTAGGAGACGGAGGAACATTCTTTTCTATGACATGCTTGATGATGAAGACAATCATATAGGGCAAGGGAGGGACACACCGAGGGACAGTGACAGGGACAGTGACGCGGATACGACAGGGACAGGGAGAGGGACAGGCCGAGGGACAGGTAGAGGGACAGGAGATCAGAGGAGAAGACAGAGGAGACAACTTGTGCCTCGTCCGCGTCTGTACAGGGAGAGAACCCTGTTAGATGGGATGAGTGAGGAGGAGATTGTAAGTCGCTATCGTTTGAGTTCAGCAGCAATCTTAGCTCTTTATGAGGAGATAAGGGGGGATTTAGATTTTTTCACAGCCAGAGGTCGTGCAGTCCCTGGGCTTGTTAAAATGCTGTGCTCATTACATTATCTTGCTTCCGCGTCATACCAGACAACTGTGGGCATAGTGGGCGGGGTCTCGCAATCTACATTCTCGCGGGCCTTGACCCAGTTTCTCTATGCACTCAATAGACGCGCTAGGAATTATATTCATTTTCCTACAGAGGCAACAGAGTGGCTGGAAGTCAGGACTGGCTTTTATAATATAGCAGGGATACCATCTGTGCTGGGTGCAATCGATTGCACACATGTTGCTTTGATTGCACCTAGTCAGAGTGAGCATGTGTACCGCAATCGGAAGCACTACCATTCACTCAATGTACAGGTGGTATGTGATGCCACGATGAGGATAATGCATGTGGTACCCAAGTTCCCTGGTTCCAGTCACGATTCCTCTATCCTGAGGAACTCTTCAGTCTTCCATGCGTTCGAAGAGGGACATTTTGAACCTGGTTGGCTGCTGGGTGAGTACATATTTACATGTTCTAACACAAAACACATGTTGATTTAGGAATGTTGGCATTGTACAATTTGATCACTAATGTCAGCTTATGTGTGCTCCATTCATTATAGGTGACTCAGGATACGGAATTAGGCCGTGGCTCTTGACTCCGGTGCTAAACCCTCAAACTGAAGCAGAGGACAGGTACAATGCAGCCCATATATCTACAAGATCTGTTATAGAGAGGACATTTGGCCTACTCAAGACCAGGTTTAGGTGTCTGGACAGAACTGGTGGGGCTCTTCTATACAAGCCTCAAAAAGTGTCTGATATTATCCTTGCCTGTTGCATTTTGCACAATGTTGCACTCAGGCACAATGTACAGTCAGACCTAGCTGAGGCTTTGGTAGACGAGCATCCCACCCATGTAGCTGCTGAAAATGAACAAACAGCCAGTGGTGGCCAGACACGACAGAATCTCATCAATTCATTTTTTTCTTGTAAGTACAAACTCATATGTTCCTAGTACTACTTTTATAGTTTAATTATGTTATATTAACAATAATGTTTCTTTATATAACCTTCTGTTAGGACACAGATGAATATGGGTTGCACACCTTTCTTTTCTCTGCTGTGTGCACAAAGGGATGTGGCACCGGTATGTTATTGTTGCACAGGTTATATAATCCCTCTTCAATTGTACTTTAGTTGTGTGTATGTGAATACAACTTGGGTAACAAAGCAATAATATTTTAGCATTGTGTTATTCCTTATGCTAAGACAAAACACATATTATGCCCATAATCATTCATGCTTCTAGTATGCTTACATACAATGTTATTGGTGCAGTGTAACATGTACATCCATATGATGTGTACACCAGGCTGATTTACATTTTGAATGTCATGAAATATACATGGTGTTGTACATTTAACACCAAATACACACTTTGCTGTGTTGTTTACGGTACTGAAGATGGCATGTCAATGTTTGCAATTTATATATTGTTCCTTTGCATTATAGGTATATCTCCAGTATGACTGATCATGGTATGTATATTTGCTGACATCTCTCATAAGATGTGGCTACCTCAATCTTCCTATAATTATTGGAACTAAAAACCCAACATATTGGTTTAAACACAAATGTTACATATATGTACTTTCTGTATCATGTATATGCATTTAGGTACTCTTGAGCTTTCATGTGCATTGTATTACAAAATGATTACTCACATTTCATCACATTTTATGTATGTTTCCTTATAATTTCCATTAATGTAATATAGAGGTGGTTGGAGAAAAGGGGATAACTGTACTTATTTGTTTACTTACGGGAGCACATTCATCACTAGCATAGACACACTTTTTAAGACAACTGTTTGTGTCTCTATCAATTGGTGTAGGATCCATGTATAACACCGACAAATGATAACACCAGCTTTATTATGGTAGCTTATATCATCATATTGACTATACTATGTATTTCTAAACGATTAATAAACACAGTAAACTATAGTTAGTTAGGTTAATGAAATATACACAGAAACGTACTTCATAACATGATGGTGATGTCATATTCAGAACATCATGCATTGGAGGGGACCATAACATCTGGCCAGTAACATTATTTGCTACAGTCCCAAACCATTTTATCTACATACCCATGTAACAAGAGATTTTAAAAATAAATGGCTACTTGGTTGTAAGTGTCCTTTACATTGGGAGAAGGAGTGGCTCACTGAGTAAAGACACACACTGGCACTGATAGTTTGAAGCAGGGGAGTCTGGTTCAATTCCCGGTGTGGGCTCCTTGTGACCTTGGCCAAGTCACTTTATCTCCCTGTGCCTCATGCGGCAAAAAAACATTTGTACGTTCCACGGGCCAGGGACCTCAGGCTGAAACATGTGTCTGTAAATCGCTGCGTACAACTAGCAGCCCTATACATGAACATGCTCATATTATTATTATTATTGTTACATAGTTTCGACAGTCATACGTTCCATTACATATTATAATACACAAATGTGTTAGCAGAGTGGGAATGGTTGTTATATATAAAACACACCATGTCATAAAATGTTAGTAGTCATTAAAGAACACTCAATAAAAATTCATGAGGCACTCTTTTGCAACATCATTATGTTAATTAAGTGCTTATGCAATATAGGCATAAGGGTATCACATTTTTAATTGTTTGTTAATTGTTAATAAGCGCTGCAAGCAATATAAAATTAGTTCCATATGTAGTATAGTAGTCGGTGGCTCCTCCTCACAATCATCTCATATAAAGGTAGACTCTTCTGAAATCATACATTGATCCGATTGTATCTTCCCCGACATCTCTGAAATACAGCAAACACATGATGGTCAAAGATGGCACCTTACTAGATATGCATCCGTGACAACGCGTTACGCAGCTCTATATGATTGTGTAGATACACACGTCAGTCACTTATATGTTAGAAGTAAAACTGTTCATCAGTATGTAATGTTTCTTTAAATTTGTAGCAGGCATAACTATGTATAAGAAGTGAACGTTGCCTGTATACTGAAAGATGTGCGCGCACATCTTTGTGTGCGCACGCACTTCACGCTTGGCTCCACTAACTGTTAGCGCATGCGCAAAACAAAGCGTACGTTGTGCGTTCAATACATGTTGAAAATACCAGTAAACATAACATCTTTATTTCAAATACAATGAAGACGAAACTACATTCGTTCTAAACGAGTACATCTGTATTCTTTTTAAACAGACGTGTTTGAACAGAAAGCACGGCCGATAACACAATGCGCAAATGCAATACGTGTGACGTCATGTTAAGCCAGCGTGAAACGCACGCTAACACTCCTCCCACTCAATTAACATTCGGCTAACGCCCAGGGTACGCCTACAAACACTGAGCCGCACGCATCACACACTGCAGTTACCGTTACTATAACAAAACATGACAGCCAATAGGCTTTGAGGCGCGCACGTCGCTTGGGGGCGGGACTTACATCACTAATCCTTTTTAAGGACGCCTTGGCCCATGACAAGGGTCCCACGTCATACGTGGTGGACCCGGTTTTCAATGTTGTAGATGTTGCATGATAACAAAACAGGTATGTGTTAGAGTAATGGTAAAATGTTGCTAATATGTTTAAAGGGATAGGAAAGTACGTATATTTATTCCGTCAGCAATGTGTACTACTCTTTCAGGTCCTACTATATTGTATTAGGAAACAATTTGTTTGTGATCGCTACATGTTATGCAGTCTGCAATGTTACGCTGTATCCACGCATTGAAAGTGAAAATGGTGGTTACAAAAAAAAAAAAAATTTAAACGCAGAGTCAACGCATAACGATTGTTATATTTACCATTCTTCTAGAATTAACTCTTCGCCTGGCTGCAACTGGTCGCTCCAGAAATGCAAGCCATTTTCATCCACGCTTAACCCAACCGCTGAATCCAGTATGGCACATATCTCCTCCAGGATGCGCTCATAGGAATCGCCACTGCTTTCTTCAAATAATTGGTCGGGAGGTAGGTTCATTTCTTCCGGTTCCCATTCCAATGCAATTTCAGCTGAAAGGCTTGGTACATAATCATAGTACTTTTGTTCTTGTACAATGTGGGTTTCAGGAATGGAGGCTGCAGATATTGCAGCACGTATCGATTCAAACGGATCAGTAGTAGCGGATACATTGCTATTGCCATTAGGAATAAATATGCCTTTCACGACAATATAAGTGCCGTCTTTCAGGATAAATTGTTTTTCCGGGGCAATCTTCCAGAAACCATAGGTGTGTTGTAGCTTATCCTGGTCACGTTCAAAAAAGTCATTACTTGATAAAGTGAATCTTATTGAGGAATTAAAATTCCGTGCATGCTTACGGTCTTGGTAATAAGGATATTTTGCTCGAATGAAATCATCGATTTGGCGTGTGCTTGCTTTCTGTCCGCGACTGTTCAAGATGGCTTCACAGATCATGTACTTATACCCTAAAAGGGGATTAATATTGTTAACGAATTCATCAGCCATGTCTGAGTAGCACAAAAGCTGTGTGCAGGTCTGTGTTATTTGCTCATCAAAATGAATGTGCTGAATGGCTAACAAACTCCTGTTTTTCCTTGTCAAGGTCAACAAAAGTAACTACTTTGACTCCTTATTTCAAACGCCAATTGGATTTGGTTGTCTAATTGGGTTAACAGTTGTGGTTCGTGATATGGGACTGTGGGAGAAACATTTCTCCTTCTTTTATCTCGTTTGTGAAAAACATCCCTAGACTGTGAATGCGTTCACATAGTGTTTTTTTGAAAACTAACAAAGACCAGTGTGTGAAAATATTTCTTAGCCAGGCATATCAGTAAAAACACACCTGCAAAAAGAAATGTTTTTTCCCCGCTTACATTTCTGTGTGTATGTGAAAGTCTGGTTAACTCCCTGTCTGCATGAGTTTAAATACGTGTGTATATATATATATATATATATATATATATATATATATATATATATATATATATATATATAAATATATCTCTTATAAAAATATATATATATTTATATATAATATTTTTTTTTTTTTATATTGCAGGAGTACACACAACATTGATGGCATTAAGTATACCTTGTATGAAACCTATTTAAATGGTGAGAAACATGATTGAATTAAGTAATAAACATTTGTTTAAGCACAATACTGTTAGAGTCTCATACTTAGGATATTTCTCAAACATTAGGCCTGTATTATTAAAATAGTGTTTTCACAAGGAAGCATGAAGTGTATTAGTTTATGTATACCAGTTTATATAGTACTATATATATATATATATATATATATATATATATATATATATATATATATATATATATATATATATATATATACACATATATACATATATACATATATATATACACATATATACATATATATATACACATATATACATATATATATACACATATACATATATATATACACACTCACACACTCACACTCACACTCACTCAGTGTGTGTGTGTGTGTGTGTGTGTGTATATATATTATTATACATTCTGAGATGTTATAGAAACGAACACACAACTGAATAAAGGACAAAATTACAATGGCCAAGCAAGGCAAAGGTAAGTAATAATTTACACATAATCCTGCTGTACACGTACAAGAAAGATGTTTGCACTTACTTAGGTGTTTTAATAATTGCATGTGACTAATATGCATATGCAATTCTTACATCAATTAACACACCCAAATGCAATGTTTTGCTGCAAAGTCAATGGCAGCTTCTCTAAACTTAGCAACTGGCTCCTGGTGGACCATTACTGAACAGACGATTACAACATAAATATTTATAACACAATTAATTATGAGTGTTAACATTTCCAAAACTTCACGTGTACAAGAACATAGTTGAAAGTTTGGAAACAACACAGTCTTCAGCATACATACAATAGTAATTAGATAATCTGAAGTCAACAAAACAAGGCCAAACACATATTTTCTGAATTATAACATTTATTTTTTTTGTTCCTTTTGCGAGCGAGTAACAGGCCTGCTTGTTGTCTCTTGAATTTTCCTTTTTCTTTTGCCACCAACTTTAGGCACAACAGAGCCACTTTGAGTGGCCTCTGGCACTTCACGGGCAGGGCTTGTGGCCAGTGACTGTTCACCTACGGGGCTTGTGGCCAGTGACTCACCTACAGGGCTTGTGGCCAGTGACTCACCTACAGGGCTTTTGGGCAGTGATTCACCTACAGGGCTTTTGGGCAGCGATTCACCTACAGGGCTTTTGGGCAGCGATTCACCTACAGGGCTTTTGGGCAGCGATTCACCTACAGGGCTTTTGGGCAGCGACTCACCTACAGGGCTTTTGGGCAGCGACTCACCTACAGGGCTTTTGGGTAGTGACTGTTCACGGACAGGGCTTGTGCCCAGTGACACATGTGAGCAAGTTGGTAGACACTGCACAAGTGATGGTTGGTCTGTTTCATGTGTGTCTTGTTTTGTTTTTGTCGCCTCCTTTGTAGGTGTCTGCTGCTGAATTTGTACAGATGGCAGCGGTAGGATGTCATCAGGAACCTGCACAGCAATGTCTGCTACTTGACCGGTAACATTTGGGCCTGGTGAATGAATATCAGATGAATGTGGTGAAAACTGACCTGCATGAACAGATCCTGGCTGGGAGGTGTTGAATTGTGGTACATTAGTCATTCTCCAGTAATTAGCTTGTGTTTGCTGAACAACTAATGCTTCGAATGAGGTGTTGATTTTTTGCAACTGTTTAGGCACTTCAATGAAGACTCTGTGGAGATGTGCCAATTGTGATACTGTTTCTTCCTGCAGTCCAATCATCCTTTCCAGCACTGTCATCATGTCTGAATGGCGACGATTTTCTGCGTCCACTATTTTTCCCTCTGAAGCTACAATTGCATCGTATGTGGAAGTTGATGGACGATTTGGCGGTACAACAGTTTCTATTGGCACCTCTTCATGGTCACATGATTGTATTTCAGTCTCTTCTGTGGCGTCATCCTCATCATACTCATCATCCTCATCACCATGATGTTCTAAAAAGAAATGTACACATTATTAAATGGCATGTTAATGTATGCTGTGTTACTATGTAATTGTACTGTGTCCTAAGTAACACCTAACATGTTAGCATACGTTTTATAACCTCATTAAAAACTACCTTGACTTACGAATAATGTTTGGACTCAGTATGAAATATGAATGAATGAAAAGTTGCTCTAAACTCAGAAGTCCTACATGATAATTAACATCACTAACACAATACATGTTGCCTTACACTTAATTTTCACTGACACTAAGTAATCCTATTTAAAGAAGATGTGCAAAACAAATAATGCACATGACAACATAACATATAGAAGAGCACATATTATATGGCCAGCAAATGATACACTCACCTTCTAGTAGTGTTGAGCTGGCTGACCCAGGTGAAGACACTTGTTCCATCTCAGGTGACACATGTCCTCCAGGGGCAACTATATATAACAATAACATAAGTTTTACATTTACATGTGTAAATATTGAACAAACACTTATTGTATGTTCTGTATTTATGATTAACTAACAACATCAGTTCCTTAACCGAAAATGTGTGTGAAAGTGAACATAAATAGTTGTAATAACACTGTACATGCCTGTGTACTTAGAATTTTTGAGTTCCCTAACATACAACATACTATGTTTCTGCAGTAATGCGTGAGGATAAATAGATTAAATGAGTACATAAAAATCATATGTTGTGTAGTGATATCAGTATCATAATGTACATAACTATCATGAGATGACCATTCACAATGGTTATCATGAAGGTGGTCATATTGCAAAAAGTGTTGTTTTTGGTAGAGGATATGTGTGGTACATTAATCGAAGATGTGGCACACCTGAATGTGGCTGTGACTCAACAAGACAACACATGCAGTGTGTGATAATGTGTCTTTCATAGTAGTTCAACTATAGATATGAGTGAACTAATGTGTGACGTACGCTTTGATAAGTAATGAGTTGTTGGGGCATTTAGTAGCTAGAGTTAAGCTTTCAAATGAGTGTGATTAACTTCAGTTGTGCTATTCAGGTTGTAAGAAAGGTATTCCCTTCCCCAAAAAGCCTAATCAGCCACACCTTTCAATGACTTGAAACAGGTGCAAATGGTGTGAACTAAGTTGACCGTGAAATGAGGCTGTAATTAGTGTGTGTGCTGAACCCCACCCCCTCTGTTGAAGTGTATGCTGTGATGAGATATTAATTGCAGCTGCTTTAACACAATGGTAGATGAGCTAAGTAGTCATCTGCAGTGTTTAAGTTATGAAAACAATGACATAACATATGATACGTGTGCCTCATTATGCTGTCTGTATATGACATAAAGCAAAAATGGACCTTTTCATAAGCAACTATAGATGTGTTAGTGCCAGTGATGTTTGTAGGCCGTTACATGCAATTTCTTTGATGCATGCTTAAAATAGGCAGTAATGTCATGTTTGTCGGAGTAAAATCAATAAAATACACAATAATATTCTACATATTTCTGTTCTGTACCTGTAGCTACTAATAATTTCTCATGAACATGTGTTACACATGTGTACTACCCTGTTGTTCCCCATCTTCGCCCACCATCAATTGCTTCCACTGCAGCTATGCATTTTGGGAATTCACATGTAAATGAGCACGCAATGGCACGTGCTATATTAGTTACTGCTTTTAGTAGGACTACTACATATATGTCTATTTTGAGATATATATATACAGAATCAGACATATACATATATAGATGCAGGTATGCTTATATTGTGAAGACAGTATAAAAAGCAGTGTAAATATGCAAAATAACTGTAAGCAACGACACGCCTAGTACAGTAATATTTATCACCTGCTGGAAATTGTGACGGATAAATTCCAATGTCACGGTCACCAGCCAAGCCTTCCACGACGACGGTAAGTAATTTTGGCCGAAGCAGCTCCTCCAATGGAGTCAATATGAGACGTTGTGGTGTGGGCCCACCTCCAGTGCCAGTAGCATGCACGCGTTGGTCTTGTATTTTCTTTTTCAATTTGGACCTAATATCATCAAATCTTTTCCGACAATGATACTTGTCCCTGACACTATTCCCACAGGCATTGACACCAATGACTATTGTGTCCCACATTTCTTTTTTGCTTGCTGCACTTGTCCGCCCTTGAAAAACATATAAAAGATATGAGGTAAATTAATAATAATATAAGCACCAGTTTCCTACACTGCTAGCTGTTCCAAGAGATAGCAAACATGCTGTTTTATGTGTAATATGTGCAGCACATGAGCATTCACTACTAAACCTATACATGTAAGCAAGGTTGCATTCATATTGTATGCAGTTCTGGCAAATTGACCGCCTGTGTTTATTTGTCCTTGTAAGGCATGATAAAAAGCTGTGTTTCCACACTAATGAACATAGAAAGATATTGTGTACCCATATTTGCATATGAACAAAACTCAGATGACCTAGGATCACATGTATTTGAATAATAAATGTAAAGTTACACTTACCTACTAAATGTCCATAGAGACTGTCATAGTGCTCCAGAATGCCAGTGACAAGAGCCCTATTTTCCTGGTCATTGAAGCGAGGATTACGTGGCTTCTCCACACGTTTTTTCCGAGCAGGTTTAGGGTCAGAGCTTGGCTGGTGCTGACTGGACTCTCCTTCTTCCAATGGAAGAGCCTCCAAAAGCTGGCCACCAGCAAGCACGCCACCACCAGACACCCCATCAGCAACTGCGCCACCAGCAGCACTCCCAGCACCAGCACTCCCACTCCTAGCACCAGCACTCACACTCCTAGCACCAGCACTCCCACTCCTAGCACCAGCACTCACACTCCTAGCACCAGCACTCACACTCCTAGCACCAGCACTCCCACTCCCAGCAACAGCACTCCCACTCCCAGCAACAGCACTCCCACTCCCAGCAACAGCACTCCCACTCCCAGCAACAGCACTCCCACTCCCAGCAACAGCACTCCCACTCCCAGCAACAGCACTCCCACTCCCAGCAACAGCACTCACACTCCCAGCAACAGCACTCCCACTCCCAGCAACAGCACTCCCACTCCCAGCAACACCACTCGGTGCACCAGCAACATCACTCCCCTGAACAGTACGTTCACTCCGACGCGTACTCCCACGAGTAGCACTCCCACTCCCACCAGCATCACTCTTCCCACGCTTTGCGGGCATACTTCCAGCACTCACAAAAAACAGACAAGAAATGTACAGGCAATCACACGACCCACTTCCACATATAAAACAAGACAAAGATGTAAACAAAACAACAAAGGACAAAGCTCACCCAATACACAACAAGTCTCTCAGTCAATATGCAAATCTTCAATCGTCCAGCTCTGTGCGTCTCTCTCTCTCTCTCACTCCCAACAACACAGAGAATGATTAGCAGTACACGTTGCCTTTAAATATGGCGCGCAATCAAAAACATGCTTGTTTCGCCTGATTCAGCAAGATTTGTGATTGTGCAACCTAACAGCACCCCGCCACGCACGCCGATACACCTGTGTGTGATCGGCTCATCATCGTGAGAGTGGGCGGATTTGTTTTCTGGTTGATTTTGAATGTATTCGGCACTTACTGCATACGGAGAGGGAAAAACGCCAATAACATGACTAATCGATAAGCTTGCCGATTTCACATAATCGTCGCTTACTGCATGAGGCCCATAGTTCCTAGCTGGTGTATCCAGTATGTCTCTTTTTGTCTAAGGGTCATAACTCTGTCTCCTCCATAGTCGCTATTTTTAATGTGTTCTATGCCTGTAATTTTTAACCTTTGAGGTTCTTTGTTGTGTTTTACGCTAAAATGCCTAGAAACACCACGGGTCTTTATTCCTTTCTGTATATTCCCACGGTGTTCAAGAAATCGTTGTTTTGGACTTCTTTTAGTCCTGCCTATATACTGTAGACCTAATGTGCATTCTAAAAGATAGACTACATAGGTAGTTTTACAGTTAATCATGCTTTTAATTGCATATGTAATTGACGAATTCCTTGCATTAAATGATGTGGCACCATTATTAATATGTTTACACGTGATACACCTGCCTCCCCACTGATAATTCCCTATCACTGGTTGAGCTACCTGATTCGTATCTAAGTTCATAGGGACTTTGGGGATTTTAGATGGCGCTAATTAATTTTTTAGTGTTCTGGCCCGTCTGTAAATCACCTTGGGTCGTTCCGTAATTATAGGTGCTAAAACAGGGTCACATTGTAGGTGTAAGTGATTAATCTGTTTTGAAGCTGCATTATAATTTGTAATAAATAACACATTATTTGGATCATTTGTAGTTTGAGTATTGGTTGTCTCATTTTTATTTTTTAAGGTATTAGCTCTAGTGGTAGCAAATGTTTTGTCATATGCTCTATCAATATTCCTCTCCTGGTGTCCTTTATTAAGTAATTAATTTTTTAATGCAATTGATTGACTGATAAAGTCCTCATCTCTATTACAGTTGCGCCTAATTCTTAAAAACTGGCTATATGCTATATTGGAAATCCATCTAGGATGGTGGTTACTTGCTGCATCTAAATATGTATTGGAATCTACCTCCTTATAATGTGTTTTAGTTATTATTTGGTTGGCTTTGTTACTTGAAATTGCTAAGTCTAAAAATATAATATTAGTGGGATTGTGTTCATGTGTGAATTTGAGATTAAAAGGGTTAAAATTAATATATTCTATACAACTTTTTAATTCTGTCTCACTACCCTTCCATATAGTTAAAATATCGTCTATAAATCTTTAAAAATATATAAGATTGGCACTATAGGGATTATTGTTCCATATGTAAAATTGCTCCCACTACTGCACCGACACACTTTATTCGAGCAAATACCCGGTATGTACCTGGCAGATACCTGGAATGCGCCGCTCCTCACCTCTGACAAGCCCCGTTGCGTTTGCCTTCCCAGCCTGGGTTCATGCCTGGCTGATGGGCGGCTGATCTGTTAAATGATAATGATTAGGATTTAATAGGCTGCAATGCTTCGCGTGTCTACCAGATGGCATAAATTCCTGAATTGTAATGCAGTATATATATATATACTGTGCAGTATTGCAGCCAGAGGGAATAAAATGCTTCAATCCCTGCCTGGAAAATAACTCAATGCACTCGGGCAGAAAACAGTCACAAACCTCAATACACCCGGGTATACCCGAATTCGTGGGACTAGCCGAGCTCGAATAAAGTGTGTCGCCAGTGTATACCATCATTACATTTGCAAAGCTTGGGGCAAAAGTTGTCCCCATTGCCGTCCCTTTTCTTTGTAAATAAAAGCTATCCTGAAATTTAAAAAAGTTATGTGTTAAAATAAATTTGATGCAATCTAAAATCAATTCTCCCTGTAATTGAGTTCGTAGGCATCTTTCTGTAGAAAATATTCAATGGCTAATAATCCGTCTTGATGTGAAATATTAGTATATAGTGATTCGACATCACAAGTTATCCATGTAAATTCCTTTTGCCAATTAATTTCATTTAAATTTCACATTCGAAGCAGAGATAGGTATCACCACACTTAGTAAAATTATTTACCCACCATAACTTAACTAAGTGTGGTGAAACCTATCCCTGCTTCATTTTGCAAAGCCTGTATAACCAACCCCACACTGAGGAGACCCATTAAGGTCGAAACGGCTGTCTGTGGGTGGGTTTACTGGCTTTGCATCTAAACCCAGGCTGTGCTCAAAGCTGTGAAATGCAGCAAGCTTAAGCTTATGGGGGACCATGTTATATGGTTTTGAAGCAAAAGGTGGCACTGTGTGCTCATTTGCACGTCATTTCCTAGAATCCATTGCTGCAGTGGAAGTGTTGTGTGCTGGGGGATAATGGTATAAGGCAGGGTTGCAGGCCTGTCTAAGACATGCAAATGAGCATACAGTAATATTTCAATTTGAGACATATATATATAGATATATATATTTATATGTGTGTGTGTGTGTGTGTATTGCACATATATGCACCTGCATGCATGATTAAATTGGTAAATGGCATGGATAAAAAAAATAAAAGATGATATGGAACGACTATAATTAATTATAGGAGGCATTGGAGGAGACTGTTCAAACTAATGTGGAAACATCCAGACTGGCAGGAAAAATCATATCTTACCTCAAGATCCAGAAAGTTTCTTGCTTGCATAGGCTATTGAAACAAGCCCCACCTAGGGGACCCAAAGGAGTAGTTTCTAAACCCATAATTTTAAGATCACTATTGTGATATTGGGTAGAGTGTCTAGAGACCCAATGCATAGAATTTTTATTCAAAACGTTCCTCCAATGTTCGAGAAAACATACTCTCAAGGGATGTGTAGTACTACATAATAAAGGCCCCAATTTCGGGTATAACAAATGTACAAAAAAAATAAAGTGTCGCAATTTATAAACCCTTTAAATGCCCATTTGTAGAGGAAAAAGTCTTGCATCCATGGTATAAATGTTTGCATGTGATGCAAGGAGCTCCTCCACATCTATAGTTCTCTGATGGTTTAACAGGTAGGAAAGTAGAAAAAAGTACAGAAGAGTAACAGGTTGTGCAGCCACACCCTTTTTCGGCAGGAGTTGGCATCCATACAGGAGTTCAAAGGGGGAATCCCTATGAATGCTTGTGGACTTCTTGGACAACAAATAGCAAATATGTGAGGCGTGTCCCATGACCCTTTTCAGAATCCACAAATGTACGTGGCATATTTTTAAGTGTGCAATTGATCATCTCTGCTAGGCCATCCGTCTGGGAGATAGAGGTTCGCACTGACTTTACTTTAAATTCTTTCAGGACATCCTGCATCAGTTTTGACATGGAATTGGTGTCTTGGTCCATTAGAATTGCCGGGGGTTGGCCCACCTGTTTGGCTGTGGCAGTTTGTAATGAAAATGCCTCTGTATACCTAGTGACACAATTTATACAATCTACCACCACCAGAATAAAGTTATATCCATTACATGAAGAGTTACAGGGTCCCAATATGTCTACCCTCACTATTTTAAACAGCTTGTCCAACAAGGGCAAAGGCCCCAATGGAATATGGTTTTACCCACTCTGGCTGGTGAGTTGGATCTCTGGAGAGAATGTACAAAATGTGGCAATATCTGAATGCATTCCAGGCTCATACAAAAGAGTAAGGATGCGCTCAGTTGTTTCATCTCAGCATAGGTGACCCACACACAAAACTGAATGTGCTAATGTCTGAACTGCATTTGTGAAAGTTTCTGGCACCAGCAACTTTTTTAGCACCTCGCCTATTCATGCTTATCAATTCCAAGCAGCATATCACTTGCCATTTAAAGTGGGGGAGTGTAAGAGATGTGTGCAGAGGTACACTAATGGAGACCAAATTTGGGTGACATTAAAACATGGCTTTATTGACCCTGTTCCTTTAAACTCTGTACAGCATACAAAATAAACAAACACCTACTCCACTTTGGAGACTAAATAGACAATACATGCCCTAGCTAGCTCTGACTGGCTGGATAGGCCAGTTTTACAGCTCTGATTAGCCAGGTGGAGACTGGTTAATTGACTGGCTGCAATTAACCAGCTCCCTGGTTACTCAGAGCTCTGAGGCAGCTTTATTTAAACAGGGATAAGTCCCTGTTACAAGGAGGAACTTGGTTTCTTTAGGGTTAACAAATGTATCATACATTTGAGCAATTTTGTCATAGGATATTGACCAGGTATCCTCCCTTGTTCCTGACGAAAAATCAGAAAATCTATTACACCCTTGTTCTTTGCAGTGCAATGCAAGGCCTGTTTTTTAGACTGTTTATCCTCTCTTGAGGTAAATTTCAGGAGAAAGGGGAATAATATCCCCTTGTCGCTACTCCTGAGCTGTCCCCCGAGTCTAACCCCAAATTATTTATAACATTGTTAAATCAGGCTGTTAAAGTAAGGCTCCCAGTTATAACTGGGTGTGGGACCAAAGCAGCCACTGCAACGTCTATTGTGGCTGTCTCTCCCTCCAATACCAAAGTTATTTTGGCTGTTGGGTAAGGACGTACATAACCATGTATATATTTTATGTTTACAATGCAATCATGCACTTATTCTTAATCAGGTTCCATAGAACAAGGGTTTGGTGCGAGAGAGTCCACCAATCCTATTCTAACTTATTGTTTATGCGAAAAAAAGTGACAGAGGTCACTGAAGTCCCCTATTAGTTGCACTCAAGGCAGAAACAAATTAAATAACTAAAATATATAAATATCCTCAGTATGGACTTAAAGTTCCAGATGGAATGAAATAAATGCTAAAGGATACAATCCACTGAAAGACTAATGTCTGAAAGAAAATAAACATAATCCATAAAAGGACCATATATGTCCACAGAGAATGTCTAATGGCCTAAAGTATAACAATGACATCCACTAATAAAATCCAAAAAATAAAAAAAACTTTAATGAACCATATTTAACGCCGAAAAGCAAGTGACATAAAAATAAAACAATATGTGATGTTAAAATTGCCCTGTAGGGGAGCGGGTGGGAGAGGGGTAGCAACCAATATGCTAGGGAATATCAATTCTAATTTATAGTATATATATCATAGTATCCCTAATGTTGCTACCAAAGCTATTAAGTTCTGTGGGTGGGTCAAGGTAAGCACTTAAACAATAAGGAGCCTAAGGGGGTAGGTGTGCAATGATCTAGTCATCAGGTAACAGATCTACATACATATATACATAGTAGTCAGCCCTGGGGGGTGTAAGTAGCTGCAATCCCCAGTCAAAAAGCTCCTGATGTGCCCAAAGAAGTAAGCAACATCAGTGACAGGCAAACAGAATTCATATGACCATGCTCCTTATGTTCCTATGTGCAACCAGACCAAAATAGCTCCCAACAGATACTGCTCAGCTCCACGAGGACTCCCGCTCTCAGATGCCCACGAGTGACGTCACACCCCGACGTGCGTTTCGTGTGATGCTTCACACTTCATCAAGGGGGGAGGAGCTAATACTATGAATGCCTCTATCACAGTTATACCTATGGCCAGAAGGGGGGCTGGGCTAGAGTGCCCAATCGATGTGCACGCTGCTATGGGCTAATCTACCAGCCAGCATGTGCATCAAGAAAAACGGAGAAAAACCTTCAGTTCCCGAACCAAAATTTGGTAGGAAATTGAAAGTCTGGAAAATTACCTCAAATCAGATTTGGTTCCTAGGGGTTTACGAGTTTATCTCCCTCCTTCCCACCAGATTAGTGATGAGGAATTTATTAATGCCTGGGAAAGTATCTTACTTACATGTTCCTGTAACTTGATACATTTATTGATTAAACACGAGACAAAAAAACTTGAAACTGTCCAATTAGAAATAGACACCCTTTTGAAGGATGTAGATACTTGGCAGATACAACCAGACTTTGTAGCATTAGAAAAAAGACTTAAAATGAACATGGATAAACTAACTACAGATATTACAGAGAGAAAGCAACGTAAGTTCATCAGAGACTTCATTGACTTTGGAGACAAAAAATATTCAGATATAAATTTGGTCGGTTTAAGGGCAAAAACTACAATAAGAACGGTGAATCCTCCACAGAGTGGGAAGGTACAATTAGTGACATAGATCACGATATAGAACAAAGTGCCAAGGAAAACACACCTATAGAGTGTGTGCCCCCACCGTCCACCCCCACCCCCTCTCTTTCCACCATGTCTTTGTTAGAACGCATGGGCCTCAATTGCGATATCCCAGGCCCAGAAAGACGAGAAGGGGTTCGGGTAGATCAGCTAAGGGCCAGAAACAAATGGGGGTTTGTCGACAAAACGTCAAAGAAACAACCCAAGAAAGCACAGGGATCTCGTCACAAATAATTAATTTATCAAAGAAATTGCTGAACCCCGACCATATATCAGTATTGTCAAAGGGACTTACATTTTGTCCTATGAATAGACTGGACAAATTTAAATGTGTTAAAGATTTGCATTTATTTTCACGAAAATTATGTCTACACAAATTTTTCAAACGTCGCCAACGTATGGCAAATCCAGACACATCACAAGAAAGTCTGAGCGATCATGAACTTACCTTTTTCAAGTCCATGGAAGATTTGTTACAGGAGAATGAAAGACCCCCAGGACAGGACCCCTTTACCAACCTAAGAGGTAAAACCACATTTACACCCCCCATGGAATCATGTACAAATGTAGACGTGTTTACACAAGTGGTCTCTGATGACATCATGGCAATGACACCAGGATCACAGAAACATAACCTTAGTTATAGGGAAGCCATGGCTCTAAATGATTTAGAAAATGAAGACAGTATTGACATTAAGTCCTCCGATAAGGGGGGCAATGTGGTAGTACTGCAAAAAGAGGCATATGTCAAAGAGGGATTACGTCTCCTATCAGACACCAAATGTTATACAATTCATCCAAATGACCTGACAAAAGAGTTCCAAGATGAACTTGTACAGATCTTGAAAGATGGACTTGAAAATAAGGTGATATCTAGAAATGAACATAATTTCATGTTCATCAAGCATCCAACTCTAGCTACATTTTACTACCTACCCAAGTTTCATAAAAACAAAGACCCACCACCTGGAAGACCTATAGTGTCTGGGATTAACTATATAACATCCAACGCAAGTGTCTATTTAGACCGTTTTCTCAGAACATTTGTGGGCTCCCTTCCCTCTTACTGGAGGGACACTAAAGACGTTCTCTCAAGATTAGAGGGTGTATTTGTGGAACAACATACGTTCCTAGTTACCATCGACGTCGAAGGGTTATACACAAGCATCTTGCACCAGGTGGGCCTTCATGCGGTCTTACACTTTTTACGGGCTTGGGACACTCATTCTCATACCCATAATGCCTTCGTGATCCAACTCTTGTACATTGTCTTTCTTATTCACTCATTGTACAATGTCTTTAGTACTCACCAAGAATTTTTTTACCTTTAACAACAAAATTTACCATCAGGTACAGGGCACGGCCATGGGAACCACCTGCGCTCCCACCTATGCCAATTTATATCTGGGCTGGTGGGAGGAAGCAGTGGTGTTCATGGAAGATAATGAGGCATTTACAGATAAGATCCTCCTTTGGGCGAGATATATAGATGACGTCTTGCTATTATGGAATGGGACAGAAAACCAGCTAAAAGATTTAATTGATAGGCTCAAGACTAATGATATCAATTTGAAACTCACGTACCACTGTAATAACCAGAAAGCTGATTTTCTTGACTTAACAAAAACAAAAAGGGATGATGGGCGATTGGAAAGTACTATCTTTCGAAAACAAACCTCTACGAATAGCCTACTAATGGCTACCAGCCATCATCCGTTACATATGATCAACAATATAGACACAGGCCAATTTTTACGCCTACGATGAAATTGTTCCAGCATTCGTGAGTTTAAGTCACAATCAGCAGATATGACGAACCGTTTTCTGACACAAGGACACAGTAAAGGTACAGTGAAACAAGCCTATCAAAATGCCCTCCATACACGCAGACCTCATCTTCTCACTCAAAAACAAGAGACTGATATCCCTGTAGAGAAGACCATTAGATTCATTAGCACCTTTAATGAACAATGGGGATTCATACGCCAGAGCCTTCAAAAACATTGACACATTCTAACCCAAGATAGTGATCTAAGGTCTTGAAGTCCTCACCTAATATGGTGAGTAGACGACCTCGTAATCTGACGGATCGTCTGGTTCAAAGTCATTTTACGGAAAATACTAAGCAAACATGGTTGGGCCCTAAACCAAAAGGGTGTTACACCTGCAGCCGATGTAAGGCGTGTGCATCAATGAGTTACCAAAGAATTTCTGGATATGAGTGGGACATCCCCTTTTGAGATAAAAACATTTGTTAACTGCCTGACAACGGGTGTAATTTACCAAATTACATGTACGTGTAAGAAACAATATATTGGTAAAACCCATAGACCCCTGAAAGTTAAGGTTCTTGATCATCTGGGTTCAATACGCAACCATCGCGACACACCTGTTGCCAGGCATGTAAACAATGAACATGGGGGTAACACACATGTCCTTAGCTTTATAGGCATAGAACATGTCCCGTGGGGCCCGAGACGGGGTGACTGGGACCGCAAGTTATTACAGAGAGAATGCAGGTGGATTCAAACCTTAGGAACACCTGCACCTAATGGCTTGAATGAAGGTTTCATCTACACTTCGTTTATTTAAACTCACCATAGTGTTCCATTGGACTGCTTTGTGATATGGGTTCTTAGGTCTATTAGTGGGATCCAGGGATATAGCTTAATTTTAGAGACCCGTTTTGTCCTTCGGGTGAGTCGCCTAGGTTAGCACATTCCTACACCACAAGGGATCCATGGGAATATAGCATTAAATTAGAAGACCCGTTTTGTCCTACGGGGCGGGCCATATAGTGCAGTACAGTCCTACACTGAACTTTATGACATTAGTGGATATCACGTTTTGCAGCCCACGGTTCACTATCTAATATCCATATGCTCTATGGTGAGTGCTAGGTGTGATTACACGTATTTATTCCCCTCTGTGTATACTTGCATACACACGATATATATATATATATATATATATATATATATATATATATATATATATATGTGTATGCCTTTAATTATGGACGCTAGGGACATGGTGCTTTCTGTGGATATATACATGTATCTGAATGTTGAAGCCTTTTGCTGTGTTGAGTGTGTACACGGACATGGCAATACACACATTTTTATCCACCTCTTAATATTTATTTAATTATTGGTCTCCGTTTTTCTTGATGCACACGCTGGCTGGTAGATTAGCCCACAGCAGCAGCGTGCACATCGATTGGGCACTCTAGCCCAGCCCCCCTTCTGGCCATAGGTATAACTGTGATAGAGGCATTCATAGTATTAGCTCCTCCCCCCTTGATGAAGTGTGAAGCATCACACGAAACGCACGTCGGGGTGTGACGTCACTCGTGGGCATCTGAGAGCGGGAGTCCTCGTGGAGCTGAGCAGTATCTGTTGGGAGCTATTTTGGTCTGGTTGCACATAGGAACATAAGGAGCACGGTCATATGAATTCTGTTTGCCTGTCACTGATGTTGCTTACTTCTTTGGGCACATCAGGAGCTTTTTGACTGGGGATTGCAGCTACTTACACCCCCCAGGGCTGACTACTATGTATATATGTATGTAGATATGTTACCTGATGACTAGATCATTGCACACCTACCCCCTTAGGCTCCTTATTGTTTAAGTGCTTACCTTGACCCACCCACAGAACTTAATAGCTTTGGTAGCAACATTAGGGATACTATGATATATATACTATAAATTAGAATTGATATTGTATTCCCTAGCATATTGGTTGCTACCCCACTCCCACCCGCTCCCCTACAGGGCAATTTTAACATCACATATTGTTTTATTTTTATGTCACTTGCTTTTCGGCGTTAAATATGGTTCATTAAAGTTTTTTTTATTTTTTGGATTTTATTAGTGGATGTCATTGTTATACTTTAGGCCATTAGACATTCTCTGTGGACATATATGGTCCTTTTATGGATTATGTTTATTTTCTTTCAGACATTAGTCTTTCAGTGGATTGTATCCTTTAGCATTTATTTCATTCCATCTGGAACTTTAAGTCCATACTGAGGATATTTATATATTTTAGTTATTTAATTTGTTTCTGCCTTGAGTGCAACTAATAGGGGACTTCAGTGACCTCTGTCACTTTTTTTTGTTATATCATTGTCTTTTCCACGTGCACCAGGTTTTCTTTACACTATATGATATTATGGTTTGAACGACGTCCCATTCTCTTGTCTTTCACATTATTGTTTATGCGAACAGGGACACGATTTGTTTTCTCATTAGCTGAGGCTGTGACATAGGCACATGCACAAGACTTTTGAGGACAATCAGCGTCCCTGTGGCCCGGTTTCCCGCAGCTCTCACTTAAAGGGAGGTCACCAGTGCTTTGGACAATGGTAATTTTGGGGCCAATCTGGGGAGGTTGGAGAATAACAATTTAGGCTTTGGAAAAGTTTTCTCTCCTTCCCTTTTCTTTAACTGATGAGGTCCCTGGAGGGGTACGTTAGGTAGTATAGCCCCATCCCCATTTGGTCCTTTTCTGGGCTTTTTTTCCCTGGCTTTCCAAGCATGGGTATTGTCCCGGTGTGTACCAGAGAGAAAGCAGTTCTCAGTCTGGCAAATAACCTCTGCCTCGATGTAGGACAGCAGGAGGTTACAGTAAGCGAGACGGGAAAGAATGAGGGCCCGAGTCAGAGTTTTAGCAGTCGAGAAACAGAGGAAAGGTGAGAATTATTACACAATGGCATTTTATCAATTAGCGAACCTCTGCCTCGATGTAGTAATCAACCAACTGGACTGCTAAGGTATGTATGTATGTCTGTATGTCTTTATTTATATAGCGCCATTAAATGTACATAGCGCATTACAGTAGTAGTACATGTGACAATCATATAAATAACAAATAATACAAATAACAGATCATGGGACTAAGTGCATCAGACATAAAAGTGACTTTTAGGAAGAGTAGTCCCTGCTCCGAAGAACTTACAATCTAATTGGTAGGTAGGAAGAACATACAGAGACAGTAGGAGGGCATTCTGGTAAGTGCATCTGCAGGGGGCTAAGATTTATGTATCAGGTGTATATTATTAGCCAAGGTGCTACTCATATGCTTCTTTAAGCAATTGTGTCTTAAGGTGGGGCTTAAAGGTGGATAGAGAGGATGCTAGTCGGGTATTGAGGGGAAGGGCATTCCAGAGGTGTGGGGCAGTCAGTGAGAAAGGTTTAAGGTGAGAGAGGGCTTTAGATACAAAGGTGGTAGACAGAAGACATCCTTGAGCAGAACGCAAGAGTCAGGATGGTGCATAGCGAGAAATTAGGGCTGAGATGTAGGGAGGGGCAGAAGAGTTTAAAGCTTTAAAAGTGAGGAGAATTGAGTGCGAGATGCAGGATTTGATCGGAAGCCAGGAGAGTGATTTCAGCAGGGGAGACAATGAGACAGATTTAGGAGAGATTAGAGTGATTCTGGCAGCAGCGTTAAGGATAGATTGTAGGGGATTGTAGGTGAGAGGCAGGAAGGCCGGACAGCAGGAGGTTACAGTAAGCGAGACGGGAAAGAATGAGGGCCTGAGTCAGAGTTTTAGCAGTCGAGAAAAAGAGGAAAGGGCGTTTCTTTGTAATATTGCGGAGGAAAGGTGAGAGTTCTTACACAATGGCATTTATTTACAATGGCATTAGCGAACCTGGCTGGGAGAGTTCCTGTACATATTGTTCAAAAATGACTTGTTCCATCATTTCATCCTTAGTCTTTTCATATAGTCTCAGAGACTTTTTGCAGAGATTAGTATATAGGCTATTGACTCCATTTTGTGCTCCTCTATCTCTTCTCTTCCGCTATAGACTGACAACCTGTTCATGAAGTATAACTCTGCCTATCCTCCTCTCTTGATCTACATGCACCTCTTTTTCTCTGCTGTTTTTGCCCTTCTAACTCCAACACCTTGGCTACACTGCCACACACGCATGCTGCATTCCTGCACTCGCCCCTCTGAAAGCCTCTGGAGTAAATCTCATACTCTCCCTGACTGCCTTCACTACAAATGTATCCTAAACCTACTTTTCGTCACTAATCATCACTCACAGGTCTAACCCACGAAGACTCTTCTGTCTTTGAGTCTCTACTCAGATCACCATATGTTACCAGTTTTCCTTCCTCCATTTTACCTTAGGACTTTGCTGACTATTTCAAGACAAAAGGTGATATTTCTCTTTTCACACTCTCTCTAGGTGACCTATCAAATATCACATCTATGCTGATGACACACAACTTTACCTTTCAACCCGACCTTATACCTGTTGTACAGACCAATGTCTCTCTACTAAATCCTGGACGGCCCTCTGCCGACTCAAACTTAACATGTCAAAGACGGAGCTCCTAATACTTCCTCAGCTAGACCTGGCCTTCCCGCCCCCTTCTCCATTACGGTTGGCAAAACTATCATACACCCAGTATCACAAGCACACTGCCTAGGTATCACATTTGACTCCTCCCTCACATTCTCTTCATTAACAATTTAGCTAACACCTGTAGATTTTTCCTCCATAACATTGCAAAGATACGCCCTTTCATATGTCACTCTACTGCTAAAACTCGAACACAGGCCCTCATTCTCTCCCATCTCGACTATTGCAACCTTCTACTGTCCGGCTTTCCTGCCTCTCACCTGTCTCCACTACAATATATCCTAAATATGCTGATGTTAGAATCACTTTACGCTCTGCTAAATCTGTCTCAGCGTCTCTCCTGTTGAAATCCCTCTCCTGGCTTTTGATTACATCCCGTATTACTTTCAAAATTCTTCTCTCTTTTAAGGCTATACACTCCTTACATCTCAGCCCCAATGTATCACTATACACTGGCGACACACTTTATTCGAGCTCGGCTAGTCCCACGAATTCGGGTATACCCGGGTGTATTGAGGTTTGTGACTGTTTTCTGCCCGAGTGCATTGAGGTATTTTCCAGGCAGGGATTGAAGCATTTTATTCCCGCTGGCTGCAATACTGCACAGTATATATATATATATATACTGCATTACAATTCATGAATTTATGCCATCTGGTAGACACGCGAAGCATTGCAGCCTATTAAATCCTAATCATTATCATTTAACAGATCAGCCGCCCGTCAGCCAGGCATGAACCCAGGCTGGGAAGGCAAACGAAACGGGGCTTGTCAGAGGTGAGGAGCGGCGCATTCCAGGTATCTGCCAGGTACATACTGGGTATTTGCTCGAATAAAGTGTGTCGGTGCAGTACACTGGCTCGCCTCTTGCGTTCTGCTCAAGGATGTCTTCTGTCTACCCCTTTTGTATCTAAAGCCCTCTCCTGCCTAAAACCTCTCACTTACTGCCCTTCCCCTCAATATCCGATTAACACCCTCTCCCTCCACTTTTGTCACGCTGTGCAGCCCGCAGACCAGGCCAGTCTCCTGTACTGAGGTGGGATGTTGAATATACACACCGACAGCAGAGGGAGCGGGTCCGGGATGTGGTTGTAGCGTGGCCAGGCCTGGATTAAGATTTAGAATAGTCGTTGTACTTGCCGAGTTCAGGAGTATAGAGAGTTCCGTAGTTAAATCCGTTTCCGTGTCCAAGGGTCTGAGAGGTAACAATCGTGATGGGTAAGCCGAAGTCGGGAGCCAGAGGGGTAAGTCAGACAAGCCGGTTCAAATCTGTAGGAGTAAAGACAAACAGGAGCACGACACAGTTTCCAGGCTACACAGGAAGCAAGGAGCTATGCAGAGCAAGGAAGTGAAGGCAAAGCAGGATATTTAAAGCGACAGTGACCAATCCGGACGAGGGGCATGGCGGAGGCGTGTCGAGGAGCTGCTCGTGAGTGGCTGAGAGACCAGGAAATAGTAGAGCCCAGATGAGAGTCTGTAACACCAGTGCCAGAATCCAAGATGGTGACGGCAGAGTTTAAAGTATGCACTGGGCGGCGGCATGGGTAGCGACGGGGGGCAGGGGCAGCAGCCGCTGCAGTACTGGTAGTGGGTACGGAGGGTTCACACTGCAAGGGACATGGCCCCCGATTCCTTACAGTACCCTCCCTTCAGGATCGACCTCAGGACTATCCATCCAAGTCTTCTGTGGAAATTTCTTGTGGAAGCGGTCCAAGAGAACTGGAGCATGGATGTCCTCCTTGGGTACCCAAGAGCGTTCCTCTGGGCCATAACCCTTCCAGTGAACAAGGAATTGTATCTTTCCTCTGGCTACACGAGAATCCATGATTGTCTGGATTTCGAATTCAGGTTGTCCTTGGACCGTGACTGGTTTGGGTCTAAGGTCTTAGCAGGGAACCGTTTGCTCTGCACGAATGGCTTGAGCAAGGAAACATGGAATACGTTTGAATCCTCATGGAAGACGGAAGTTGCAGACGAAATGCCACAGGATTGATTTGTTCCTGGATCAGAAAAGGCCCTAAGAATCGGGGTGCTAATTTCGGGGTCGGAGACTTCAACTTGATGTTCTTAGACGAAAGCCAAACTCGGTCCCCTGGCTTGTAATTAGGGGCCTGTTGACAACGGTGGTCTGCCTGAGACTTGAATTTCTGAGCGGTGCTAAGAAGCGCGGACTGAATCTTGATCCATGACTTCTGAAGAGTAGTTACCCGTTCATCAGCCGCCGGCACTCCTATCGGAATGTTTGAGATTGGCAGTTGACTTGGGTGGAAACCATAATTCACGAAGAACGGGGTTTCGTGCGTGGATTCATTACGAAGTGAATTGGTTGCAAATTCTGCCCAAGGTAGCAGGTCAACTCAATTATCCTGGGAATCGGAAACAAAACACCGCAGGTATTGTTCCAGCGTTTGATTTAGTCTTTCTGTTTGCCCATTCGTCTGGGGGTGATAGCCTGACAAGAAGGATAGCGCCATGCCAAGCCTCTTGGAGAAAGCCCGCCAAAATTTCGATATAAATTGCGTGCCTCGGTCCGAGACTATGGATGTAGGTATCCCATGGATGCGAAACACCTCCTTGGTGAAGATATCAGCTAGGGTGGGTGAGGAGGGAAGTCCTTTGAGTGGAACAAAGTGGGCCTGTTTTGAAAAACGGTCAACGATGACCAAAATGGTATTCATCCCTCTGGAAGGGGGTAGATCCAAAATGAAATCCATTGAAATATGTGACCATTTACGTTCAGGTACTGGCAAGGGCATGAGCAAGCCTGAGGGTCTTTGATGAAGAGTCTTGTTTTGTGCGCATACTGGACAAGCACTAGTAAATTCATGAACCATCTTTGCCATATTAGGCCACCAAAAAGTACGCTTGATAAGATCCAAAGTTCTTTTGAAGCCGGGATGGCCGGCTGAACGGACAGAGTGGCCCCATTCTAATATCTTTTAATGAAACCTGGGTGCGGCATAAAGTGTTCCTTCCGGTACCTCTAGACCACTCGGAATTTGTGTTTGCGCTTCAACGATTTTTTCGAGAATGTCAAATGAGTTGGCGGAAATTATAAACTTAGAGGGTACGGTAGTTTCAGGGGTTTCTTCGGATCTTTCCTCAGGAAAAAATTGTCGGGGAAGGCATCAGCTTTTGTGTTCTTAGAACCAGGAATATAAGACAGAGTATAATTAAATCTTCAGAAAAATAGTGCCCAACGGGCTTGACGAGACCCCAGACGACGTGCATTTTCGATATAAAGAAGATTTTTATGGTCGGTCAATATAGAAATAGGTTCACGGGAACCTTCCAGGAGGTGTCGCCATTCCTGTAAGGCCATCTTGATAGCCAAGAGCTCTCTATTGCCAATATCATAGTTCTTTTCAGCGGGCTAAAACTTCTTTGAAAAAAAAACGCATGGATGAAGCTTATCTTGAGGGAAGAATCTCTGGGACGGGATGGCGCCTGCACCACAATCAGACGCATCAACTTCTAAAGTAAAAGGAAGACTAACATCGGGATGTTGCAGAATGGGTGCCGAGACGAAAGCTTGTTTCAGGGTTTCGAAGGACGAGACGGCCTGCGGAGGCCATACAGACGGGTCAGATCCCTTCTTGGTAAGGGCCGTAATGGGAGCCACAGTAGTGGAAAATTTTCGGATGAATTTCCTATAGTAATTGGAGAAGCCCAAAAAATGCTGGATGGCTTTGAGAGAGTTGGGCTGAGGCCAATCCAAAACAGCCTTAAGTTTTTCTGGGTCCATTGAAAATCCTTTATCTGAAATTATATAGCCTAAGAAGGCAGTAGAGGTTTGATGAAAAAGACATTTCTCAAGCTTAGCGTAGAGATTATTGACACGAAGGCGAGCGAGAAAGAGCCTGATATGCTGGACATGATCATGAAGATTTTTATAAAAAATTAGGATATCGTCCAGATAGACGATTACGAAAGAGTTGAGAACATCACGGAAGACATCATTCATAAAATCCTGAAAAACAGCAGCAGCATTGCATAAGCCGAAGGGCATTACAAGATACTCGTAGTGGCCGCTCCTGGGATTGAAGGCAGTCTTCCATTCATCGCCTTCTCGGATGCGAACAAGATTGTAAGCTCCTCGGAGGTCTAGCTTGGAATTTTTTTTTGCCCCTTGAAGCCTATCAAAAAGTTCGGAGATCAGCGGAAGGGGGTATCGATTCTTGACTGTGATGAGATTGATCCCTCGGTAATCAATGCATGGTCTCAGGGATCCATCTTTCTTTTTGACAAAAAAGAAACCGGCACCAGCGGGGGACGAAGAATTACAAATGAATCCTTTTTCAAGGTTTTCTTTGATGTATGCTGCCATGGCTTCAGTTTCCGGGAGACAAGGGGTAGGACTTACATTTCGGAAGAACAGCGCCGGGAACCAGATTAATGGGGAAATCATAAGTTCTGTGAGGAGGTAGAACCTCCGATTGTGTCTTGCTAAACACGTCGATGAAATCCGCATATGCTTCAGGAAGAGCGGAATCATTAGCCAGGGGCGTTTCCACTCCCGCGAGGACTGTTGTAGGAGAAATGACCGGCAATGGTGAGGTGTCTGACTCTGGCTCCCACTGAATTGTCTTGCCATCCCTCCAATCAATGCGTGGGTTGTGCTGCTGTAGCCAGGGTAATCCTAGGATAACTGGAACAGCAGGAGAGTGCATAACGTCAAAGGATATGATTTCGGTATGAGTACCGGCAGAAAGGGTGAGAGGAAGAGTCTCTAACGTGATGAAGGCAGGTTGCAAAGGACGACCATCAATAGCCTCGAGGCCAATCGGCGATTTCTTAGCGATGAGCGGAATCTTGTTATGAGTAGCAAAATCTTGATCCACAAAGTTACCACCGGATCCTGAATCAAGAAAAGCAGCGGTGGTTACGCGAAGATTCGAACCTTCAAGCGAGACTGGAAGCATAATTCTCTTAGGGAGTTCCTCTTCAGAGATAGGGTGAGAAGATATTGACCCCAAAATGAGTCCCTCTTGCCCCATTGGTCGTGTTTGTTCTTTTGGCCTTAAAGGACAAAAACGTACCGTATGTTCAGGAGATCCACAGTAGTAGCAAAGGCCCTCATTCCGGCGACGAGCCCTTTCGGCAGTCCGGTCAGGGGTTCTATCGGCAGTCCTGTCGGTATTACGGAACTCTTGACTGGCAATCTGCATGGGTTCCACAGTGTCTAGAACAGGACGAATAGCTGGGAAGGATCTGGGAAGAATAGGGTCAGAAGAGAAAATTCTGAGACGCTGGCGTTCATGACGGCGCTGTTGAAGGCGCTGATCCACTCGTATGCATAGTGCGATCAATTCCTCCAATCCCTAGGGCCTGGGCTGAACTGCAAGTTCATCCTTTACAGAGTCAGACAAACCTTGCCAAAACACAGCAATAAGGGCTTCTTGGTTCCAATGCGTCTCCGCCGCGACAGTACGGAATTCCAATGCGTATTTGGCTACGCACCTACGACCTTGAGACAATTGAACAAGAGAAGCAGCGGCAGTATCTCTGCGGGCGGGAATATTGAATACCTGCTGGAATTCTTGGCGGAAGAGCTGGTAATCCTGGGTGACTTCCGCACGCAACTCCCAGATGGGAGAGGCCCACGCCAAGGCGTCCCCTATTAAAAGAGAGTAAACATAGGCTACCTTGGTGCATCCGGTGGGGAACAGGCTGGGAGAAATCTCAAACTGTATTTCACATTGGTTCAAAAACCCACGACAGGCTAGAGGGTCACCCGCATATGCTTTAGGCGTAGGAATCCTGAGTTCTGATGGCCGGTCGCCACCCTGCGCGGCTGGGGCCGGAATAGGCTGTAGTGAAAGCTGGGAAAGCTGTTGTACCAGGCTTGTGATCTGAGTTCCCAAAGTACCAATGCAAATCACAAGTTCCCTGATTAGTTGGCCCACCTCAGTCAGGTCTGTTTCTGTTTGGCTCTGCATAATGTCACGCTGTGCAGCCCGCAGACCAGGCCAGTCCCCTGTACTGAGGTGGGATGTTGAATATACACACCGACAGCAGAGGGAGCGGGTCCGGGATGTGGTTGTAGCGTGAAATTTTTTTATGAAAAAAGGAGATTGGAGAAACACCAGAATATTGTAAACAAATGTGTTTGTATAGATACACTTATAAACACGTGTTGGTGTATGTATATACACATCATCTTATGCATGTACACACACATACATTACATATATAGCCAGGTTCCCTTCCGGTCCCCTGTTGTTGCGCCTCTCCCCTCCTACCTCCGCTGCTGTGGGTGGCGACAGGTTCGCCAGAAGCTCCGGCGGCCCTTGCTGCAAGGCGCCGCCATCTTGGGCCATGTTGCGCATGCGTGAGGAGCGCCAGGAGTCGCGGTAGCCAGTTGAGGGTTGCGCATGCGCAGTGTACAGCGCGCACGCGTTGGACCATAAAGGTTCCGGGGGAACTACAAGCCCCATAGTGCTCAGGGGCAAGTGTACCACATGACGCCAGAGAGCCAATCGCGCGGTTAGGTCTCATACAGCAGGAGATAGTATTCGCGCGCTGGAAGAGGAGTCAGTCAGAGCTGGAGTAAAATAGGGGTAAGAAGTGTGTCCAGATTTCCCCTAGGCCAGATTTCCCCTAGGCCTTGACTCACAGAATTAGCTTGTGGCAGCTACAGGGACAGGCCCTTAGATAGGAACCTTGCCCCCTTAGCTAGTTATATCTCAGGGACACAGTTATTCAACTGAGTGTGTGATCCTGACGCTGGTGGTCTGGGACCAGACTACTGGACTGAAGCTGAGACTATCCTCACGGTGGGACCCATCCGCGGGATACCACCTCACGCGGAGAACGCACAGTGGATGACATAGCTGGATCGCGGATCCCTTCTGATCCTTGTCGGCGCGCCCGGGTGCTGGAGCGCCGGGCAGGTACCATTACAGAAAGTGCACCAACTCTAACAAACTCAAATTAGTGGGCCGCGCGGTCACACACTGTGGGTTGGGTGTGGGCATTGCGGGACATTGAGGGACTGGGATTCTCAGGACACGGTGTGGGTTACACGGTGGTGGGATACAGCCCTGCGAGTTGCATAGGTAGTTGTACATTTAGTTTGGTATAGTTATAAGATATTGGAGTATAAGATATGTGTGCCAGTAAAGGCCGTTCTATTTTACTGCGTGTGTGTTTATTGTTTGGGTCCTGTGAGGGGCTCCTCCTACTACATTGGGATCCCTCTCTGGTGGAGGAGCTGCACCAACATTATAAGTATATTGCCCCAAGCTCCCAGTTAAAGGGCAGCACCAGTAGCCATCTTGTTTAAGGGGAAACAGGGCTACACACACACACACACACACACACACACACACACACACACACACACACACACACACACACACACACACACACACACATATACACACACACACATTACAGATACCGTGGACCACCCTCTTCTCCTTCACATTCTCCATACTCTTGGTATTCGGAACAAAGCTTTATCCTGGATCTCCTCTTACCTCTCCCATCGTACCTTCAGTGTCTCTTTTGCTAACACCTCCTCCTCCTCTATTGATCTCTCTGTGGGGGTACCCCAGGGCTCTGTCCTGGGACCCCTTCTCTTTTCTCTCTACACACTCTCTCTAGGTGACCTAATCACATCTTTTGTGTTTAAATATCACCTCTATGCTGACGACACACAAATTTACCTTTCAACCCCTGACCTTACACCTGCTATACAGACCAAAGTTTCTGAATGCCTCTCTGGAATATCATCCTGGATGGCCATCCGCCGACTGAAACTTAACATGGCAAAAACAGAGCTCCTTATACTACCTCCCAAACCTGGCCCTACTACATCCTTCCACATTGCTATTGGAAATACGATCATTCACCCAGTAGCCCAAGCACGCTGCCTAGGGGTCACACTTGATTCCTCTCTCTCATTCTCCTCTCATATTCAAAACGTTTCTAAAACTTGTCGCTTTTTCCTCCGCAATATCACAAAGATACGCCCTTTCCTCTGTTACTCAACTGCCAAAACTCTGACTCAGGCCCTCATTCTCTCACGTCTCGATTACTGCAACCTCCTGCTGTCCGGCCTTCCTACCTCTCACCTGTCTCCCCTACAATCTATCCTAAACACTGCTGCCAGAATCACTCTACTCTTTCCTAAATCTGTCTCAGCGTCTCCCCTGCTGAAATCCCTCTCCTGGCTTCCGATTAAATCGCGTATCTCACACTCAATTCTACTGCTCACTTTTAAAGCTTTACATTCTTCTGCCCCTCATTACATCTCAGCCCTAATTTCTCGCTATGCACCATCACGACTCTTGCGTTCTTCTCAAGGATGTCTTCTTTCTACCCCCTTTGTATCTAAAGCTCTCTCCCGCCTTAAACCTTTCTCACTTTCTGCCCCACACCTCTGGAATGCTCTTCCCCTCAATACCCGACTAGCCCCCTCGCTATCCACCTTTAAGACCCACCTTAAGACACATCTGCTTAAAGAAGCATATGAGTAGCACTTTATAATCATGGACACATGACACAAAGCTTGGCCTCCTGCAGACGCACTTACTAGTATTCCCTCCTACTGTCTCTGTACGTTCTCCCTACCTACCAATTAGATTGTAAGCTCCTCGGAGCAGGGACTCCTTCCTTAATGTTACTTTTACAGTATGTCTGAAGCACTTATTCCCATGATGTGTTATTTATATTTGTTATTTATATGACATGTATTACTACTGTGAAGCGCTATGTACATTTTATGGCGCTATACAAATAAAGACATACATACATACACACATACATTACAGAAAAAAACACACACACACACACACACACACACACACACACACACACACACACACACACACACACACACACACACACACACACACACACACACACACACACACACACACACACACACACACACACACACACACACACAGCTAAATTCACTCAAGAAGTCTCACTGTGCCCGTGACGTCATGGCATAGCAGCAGTACAGGGACATGAACCCTGATTGACTTTTCTTTCGTCCAATCACAGGGAGAAGCTACTCGCCGGCGGCGGCCTATCCCTTCAGTTTGCGGAACCGGGTTGCTAGAGGCGGGACTTCCGTTGTCAGGGCAAATGTCCGGAGCGGCTCTTGTTGTTGCTGAGCGGAGAGGTGGCGCCGGGTACGAGCTCGCAGGTGACAGGGACACAGGTAACGAGCTTCCCTCCCCTCTCTCCGGGATGTCACCTCTCAGGCCTGGCTGTGGGAGGGCTCCCAAAGTAAAGCACAGGCTCCATTTAGAGATTGAGTTGTATTATCGCGACATGTCGTGCAGGGAGCACCCCCTCCCATTGCTGCTGAGTCACACAGCAGAGGGAGGTGTCGGCACCGCCTGTCACAGGAAGTGTGCGGTGTGACGTCACGAGGTGGACACATTAGGTGGTCATTGGGTGTTGTGGTAGTGACGTCACGTGGGTGACGCTGGGCTTAGGGATTTGGTTTTGTGCTGATGATGTCAGTAGGTGGATACCGCCTGCCCCACATTTTTTGGTGTCATCCCTAGGTGGACACTGGGTCATATGCTGATGGTGGACACTGTGGGTCACTGATCATTAGGTGGACACTGGGCCTCTGTGTCAGTACGTGGACACTGAATCTCTGTCAGTACTGGAGACTGGGTCCCTACCTGTCAGTACGTGGAGACTGGGTCCCCGCCTGTCAGTACGTGGACACTGGGTCCCTACCTGTCAGTACGTGGAGACTGGGTCCCTACCTGTCAGTACGTGGAGACTGGGTCCCTACCTGTCAGTACGTGGAGACTGGGTCCCCGCCTGTCAGTACGTGGACACTGGGTCCCTACCTGTCAGTACGTGGAGACTGGGTCCCTACCTGTCAGTACGTGGAGACTGGGTCCCTACCTGTCAGTACGTGGAGACTGGGTCCCCACCTGTCAGTACGTGGAGACTGGGTCCCTACCTGTCAGTACGTGGAGACTGGGTCCCTACCTGTCAGTACGTGGAGACTGGGTCCCCACCTGTCAGTACGTGGAGACTGGGTCCCCACCTGTCAGTACGTGGAGACTGGGTCTCTCTGTTAGTACGTGGAAACTGGATCCCCGCCTGTCAGTACGTGGAGACTGGATCTCTTTGTTAGTACGTGGAAACTGGATCCCCGCCTGTCAGTACATGGAGACTGGGTCCCCGCGTGTCAGTACGTGGACACTGGGTCCCCACCTGTCAGTACGTGGAGACTGGATCTCTCTGTTAGTACGTGGAAACTGGATCCCCGCCTGTCAGTACGTGGAGACTGGATCTCTTTGTTAGTACGTGGAGACTGGGTCCCCGCCTGTCAGTACGTGGACACTGGATCTCTCTGTCAGTACATGGAGACTGGATCTCTCTGTCAGTACGTGGAGACTGGGTCCCCACCTATCAGTACGTGGACACTGGATCTCTCTGTCAGTACGTGGACACTGGGTCCCCGCCTGTCAGTACGTGGACACTGGGTCCCCACCTGTCAGTACGTGGACACTGGGTCCCCACCTGTCAGTACGTGGACACTGGATCTCTCTGTCAGTACATGGAGACTGGATCTCTCTGTCAGTACGTGGAGACTGGGTCCCCGCCTGTCAGTACGTGGACACTGGGTCCCTACCTGTCAGTACGTGGACACTGGGTCCCTACCTGTCAGTACGTGGACACTGGGTCCCTACCTGTCAGTACGTGGACACTGGGTCCCTACCTGTCAGTACGTGGAGACTGGATCCCCGCCTGTCAGTACGTGGAGACTGGGTCCCCGCCTGTCAGTACGTGGAGACTGGATCCCCGCCTGTCAGTACGTGGAGACTGGATCCCCGCCTGTCAGTACGTGGACACTGGGTCCCCACCTGTCAGTACGTGGAGACTGGGTCCCTACCTGTCAGTACGTGGAGACTGGGTCCCCACCTGTCAGTACGTGGAGACTGGGTCCCTACCTGTCAGTACGTGGAGACTGGGTCCCCGCCTGTCAGTACGTGGAGACTGGGTCCCTACCTGTCAGTACGTGGAGACTGGGTCCCCACCTGTCAGTACGTGGAGACTGGGTCCCCACCTGTCAGTACGTGGAGACTGGGTCCCTATGTGGAGACTTGGTGGTGGTCTGTTAATGTGATAAGCTGGACAGACACTGTGTTGTGTCTGCTGGTTACATTGAACCCCAGTTAGCCATTGTGTTGGCTGTAAGAGTATGAATAAAACCAATATCATTCAATTCTAACAGTTAATTTTGGTGTGCTGCATTTTATGTACAGGCATACCCCGCTTTAAGTACACTCACTTTAAGTACACTCGCGAGTAAGTACATATTGCCCAATAGGCAAACGGCAGCTCACGCATGCGCCTGTCAGCACGTCCTGAACAGCAATACCGGCTCCCTACCTGTACCGAAGCTGTGCGCAAGCGGGGAGACTATAGAGCCTGTTACAAATGCGTTATTTACATCAGTTATGCACGTATATGACGATTGCAGTACAGAACATGCATCGATAAGTGGGAAAAGGTATTGCTTCCCTTTAAGTACATTTTCGCTTTACATACATGCTCCGGTCCCATTGCGTACGTTAATGCGGGGTATGCCTGTATCGTTTTATTCATATATTGCCAGCAATGTACACAGTGCTTTATAACATTACAATAGGAGGTAAATACATTACAAACAATGGGAATAAGTGCAACAGGTAAATCATATCATGCTAAAGGAGATACTGCCCCAAAGAGCTTACAGTCTAAGGGATATGTTGGGAGGCTCACAGACACATATGGAGTAAACATGCATGGCCTCAGAGCCTGCGGGGCTGCTCCCTCAACCCCCCTGAAACATCCCGCAAATAAAGCGCACACACAGATCTGGAGGTACAATGGTCATGGCTTTTATTAAAAATACAGCAAAGGGGAGGTGCTAACCCTGCCAGAGTGCTCCACCCATAGGTAATGCCAATAATGCTTAAATCATGGCCCGTAAGCCCGGACCGTCCAAATTCCCAGTCGCCAGTGAGCCCCAGGTACTCAAAGCACAATGAGACCTGCCCACTCGCCAACCATGCCACCACCAGGCATTGCCGTAACTGAGACCCGTCTGGCAAGGTTACCCTGCACGCGCTCCCCCCCCCCCCCCCTCCAACCAGCACCCGTGACAGAGGCAACATAACCCCAACAGATACCTCAAATATAAATATATTCGATACAAGTATAACGCACACAAAACAGACTTTAACCATAAAGGGGAGTCAGGGCGGTAAAACACAGCAAGGGGCCTGGGAATGATCTCCCACCTCTCTCTGCCTGCTTTTATCCCCTTCACTCCTCTGGAGTGTCACGAGTGACCAAGAGGAGGGGTGGGGGTGCTGTGGACATTGCGGTCATGCTGCACTATGCTTTATTTGTCAAGGGGAGGCGTATAATGTTTAATGAGATGCGCCTGTTAAGAGGTTGGGTTTTCAGCGGGGCTTTGAATGTAGAAAGTGAAGCGGCTCGCCGAATATTGAGAGTAAGAGCGTTCCATACTGTAAGTAGGGAGAGATTTAGTGAAAAGGGTTTGATGGGAGAGGGCTGTAGAGGGTGGTGCAAAGATGGGACAACCTTGGGGTGCGTGTAAGACCGCGATTATAGTGGTGGCGTGCCGCTCGCGCGAAACCTGCACTGAGGTACTAGGCGACAGGGAGGCGTGGCCGTGACGTCACACGAGCAGTTCGCCCTCATTGACACGTGACCCGGCTGTCGCGTGGGAAAGACAAAATGATTTGTCTGGCCGAGAATCGCGCGCTTGGTCGTGCGCGCTCTACGACCTGCCTCATAGAGGTACGGCCTTGTGTTCGTGGCACGCACGGCCGCTATAATCGCGGCCTACGAGACAAGTAGGGGTATAATGGGATATCAGAATTGAGATATATATGGAGGTTTAGAGGAGTGTAGAGCCTTAAAAAAAAAAAAAAAAGGATTATGTAGGTTATAATGAAATGAACAGGAAGCCAGCAGAGAGCGTTCAGGAGGTAGGAAGCAGATACGTGCCTAGGCGAGCAGCATCATTTTGAATGGACTGCAAAGCAAAGTCATGGGAGGCCAGACAAAAGCATGTTACAGTAATCAATAGGGGAGAGAATAAGGGCATGTATTAGTGTTTTAGTGGAACCTAGGAAGGTGCATATCTTGGCAATGTTGCGATGAACGAAGCGGCAAGATTTATTAAGAGCGTTTATATGTGGGGAGAAGGAAAGGGAGGAGTTGAATGTTACCCATAGGCGGTGTGCTTGCGAGACTAGGTGGATAGTAGAGTTACTGACTGTGATGGAGAAGGGAGCAATGTGACCTGAGTTGGGAGGAAATATGACAGGTTCTGTATCAGCCATGTTAATCTTCAGGTGACAAAGTAGTCCTTCAGGCCGAGATTGCTGTAATATTTGACTGAACTGCAGGTGTAAGGTCAGGTGTCGATAAATATAGTTGTGTATCAACAGCATAGAGATGACAGGTGAATACAAAGGAGTCAATGAGGTCACCCAGCGAGAGGGTAGGGAGAACAGTGATTCTTGTGTTCTCTGGCATTCAGAACCCCAGAACATATTGTTGGACTTCAACTTCATGATGAAAGGTGACTGGGCTAAAAATGACCGTGTGTTGGAGACCCCGCTAGGGTGTGAATGCGCTAAGTACTGGGAAAAAGGTTGCACATGAATAATGGAAAAGCATCACCATTACACTATGTACCTTCACCACCAATGCAGCACTACTAATAATACAAATATAATGGTTTATCTTTGCGTTTACATTATCCGCAGCACCACTAGAGCTTTCAGACCTCGGGTACTTAGAACTTTTTAATGTTTTAAGAGGCAGGTTGACGGAGAATGTTTAATGTGCAATAAAATGCCTATGAATGCATTACATTAGCAATACCTACAGGGTGTGGTGTGGCTAATCAAAGCATTTTTTAAGGCTTTTAGCATTATCTAAATGATCTGATCTTAATATTTAGTTCACAATTGAAAAGTCAGCATGATTTCCTGATTGTAACTTTGAGGTCAAGGTGTAGCTCCACTCTTGGTGTAATATGCAGCGGATCAAACATATTTGCATGCTGTAAAGTGGAAAATCTCAAAAATAATCTGATCCTGAAAATGACGACCCTTACACCAGGGATGGAGAAAACCAGGGTGACCAGTCTGAAATCTCAACAATTCAGACCACCCCTGCATTATACTCTATTTCTTCTAAAACACAACATAGAAGATATTATTTTTCCAAACCAATTTTTATTTAGCAAGTTGTCCAAGAGAGTTTGTAACAAAAATAATAATTGTTTTCTATGAAAAAGTGGCCACACAGCACCAACTCACTTCATATTTCAAGCCTGCTATTGTCATTGGTTGTTTCTCCAAATCAATTCCATCTTCAATAACACACATGTCCTTCACCAGAACTAACTAAGGTAGTGTTGAGAATGTATAACCTGCCAAAAGACATAGGCCAGGGGTGGAAATGACCCGGTCGCACAGGCGTCTAAAAGTTCACTTCTGGCGCCCGAGTTGCACCCCCCCGCTTGTGCCAGTGTCTCCTGCTCTCGCCACTGTCCCCCTCTTGTACCCCTGTCCCATGCTGCTGGCCCCCTCTCGTGCTTCGCTCCCGCCGCTGTCCCCTCTGCTTTAAGCAGGATATGTTGCTGTGTTGCCGGTCACAAAGGTAACTATAACAGCCATGTCAGTGACCATTGTGCTGCGAGGCACAAGTGGGGGACGGCGACGGGAGGCACGAGCGGGGGACGGGAGGGAGGCACGAGCGGGGGACGGGAGGGAGGCACGAGCGGGGGACGGGAGGGAGGCACGAGCGGGGGACGGGAGGGAGGCACGAGCGGGGGACGGGATGGAGGCACGAGCGGGGGACGGGATGGAGGCACGAGCGGGGGACGGGATGGAGGCACGAGCGGGGGACGGGAGGGAGGCACGAGCGGGGGACGGGATGGAGGCACGAGCGGGGGACGGGATGGAGGCACGAGCGGGGGACGGGATGGAGGCACGAGTGGGGGACGGGAGGGAGGCACGAGCGGGGGACGGGAGGGAGGCACGAGAGGGGGACGGGAGGGAGGCACGAGCGGGGGACGGGATGGAGGCACGAGCGGGGGACGGGAGGGAGGCAAGAGCGGGGGACGGGAGGGAGGCACGAGCGGGGGACGGGAGGGAGGCACGAGCGGGGGACGGGAGGGAGGCACGAGCGGGGGACGGGAGGGAGGCACTTATCGCCGACATTTTCTGACATCATGGGACGACTGATGCCGCATTGCCAAGGTGTCGCCAGAAGCCGCTGGAGACCAGGTAAGGGACTTAGGCCGTGACTATACCTAAAATCGCCCGGCGGCGTCGTGCCACGCCCCGAAAAACAAAGTGCATGAATCAAATGAAACCTTACATACCTATCGCGACACCGCGCAGCGCCGAACTGCAAAGCGGCAGACTGGTGAGGAAACTTTGAAAATTGCTTTAGCCAGGCGATGGCCGCGTCACGTGAGCGGTTCAGCCAATGAAGGGGAACCGCTCACGGCCACGCGTCTGCCACGCCTCCCCGGCTGCCTCCTGACTACAGTTCAAGTTGCCGGATCGCTGCGGACACGTCACCGGATAGCGCTGCCGCCCTGCAGCTCGTGTATAATTGTAGCCTTACAGAGGCCTCGCGCGGGCTCCCCAGCATTTAATTTAAATGCTTTGGGGAAGACTGTGGGGCCTCTGTAAACGCCGCATCCCCCTGGAAAATCTCGCGCCCCCCAGTTTGCGCACCGCTGTTCTATAGTATAATCTGTGTACTGTGTGTTTTACGTAGCAGATATTGGAACACAGGACATTATAATAACTGTGATCAGCGCACCAATCAATAAAGTAAACAATACAAGAGGAATCCCTTCCTCAAATACCTTGCAACCTAACAGAAACTCAAAATGGAAACATGAAACAATAAATAGACATAGCACTTTCATTGACAGAAATATAATGCTGTGTAAGGTGCTTCACGTTTGGAAACAATGTTCCCTTCAATGGCCATACCGCACCTTTGTGCATGCGACTCTAACAAGGTCATTTACACAGCCATACTAGATATTGGCACCGCTACATTGCATTGCTGTAAATGTACTTCCTATGTGTAGGCATAGAAGGGTGGGTAGCCGTGCTGGTTCTTTCTTCCATGTAGTACCAAAGGAGGGAGTAGGTGTATGATACCTTTTTATTGGACCAACAGTAGTTATGTTACAAATTTTGCAACCTCAGGTTCCAAACTTGTAACATATCCACTACTTGTTGGTCCACTGAAAGGTATCATACACCTACTCCCTCTCCCTCCTTTGTTACTGCACTGACAGCCAAAGTTCTGTGAGGAGGATCATGTGACCAGGCAGGCACTAGATTCAATTGGTTCACTGCTAGAGAGGGTAGGGCACAAAAGGGTGATGCTGTTTCAGAAGGGGAAGGGGATTTGACTTTGTAAATGGTTGCTATAGGAACAAAAATGCTTGTTACATTAGAATACTCTACATTAAATGACTTCATTATTATTATTTTTTTACATGCTACAAGTATTTTCTCATAGTACAGACCTGATTTACTAAACAAACCACACGTGTAGGACGTTGCTTGAACTGCAGCTTTAATGTTGACATTTATTTTATCATTTCTGAATCGGGGCATGACATTTCTGGTAGCCAGTTTGCCCATGGTGACCAAGAAATGGAGCAGAGCAAGGGCCCTGTGCTAGTTAACTTCCTACTAGAGCTGCACTGTAAAGCGTTTGTTTTTTTGCAACAGAACAACATAGGGGGGGAGCGGGGGAACGGGGTGCAATTAGACCTCACAAGGAGAGTAACGGGAAGCCTTAGGGAGAGGGAGTCAGAAAGGACACAGAAAGAGGTAGAGGATGGTACTGTGTTAGCCCGGAGAATAGACAAACCAAACGTTTGATACAGATGTAGCATGACTTATTCTCTCCGGCACTGGGGTAAGCTGCGTGACCGCGACCGCAGCTGTCAGGGTGCCGGAGGATTATCTAGTGGGGGAACATAGACCCCCCCCTGCAGCGCGGCTGCAGCAGATATGGTCTTGGGAGCTGCTGATTTTTCAGCCACGGATCTGGAGACCGTAAGTTTTGCTGTGTGTGATACCTTTAATTGTTAACTCGGGATCAGGAGTGCAAGCTTTTATTCTGATAAAAAAAAAAATTCACCTGAAGAAGGGACCTTTTTGTGGTCCTGAAAGCTTGCATCCTTTTTACCCCAAGTTGGCTATTAAAGGTATCGCTTGTACCATGTGTTTGTCTACCCACAAAGAAGGTAAGCACGGGTAAAGGAGAAGTAACAGCATTGGAGAAAGTGGAAAGAGGTAACAAAATAATTGAGAGAAAGTGAAAGGAGATATAAAGAAATAGGAATATGAGGTGGAACGGGGAGAACACTTTTTAATTTATTTTTTAAATTGTAATTTCATTTAATTTTAGGTTGTTTCCAGAAAAGCCAGCAACTCGTGTAACAATAATGGCCTGCAGGTCCCCCTGCAGCTGTTGTCATTGTGTTGTGCTGTTTCTTTCTACTGAAATGTCTCTTTTGGCTAGTACTGATAATTGTTCAAATGCAATGTTCTGTGCGAATGTCCAGGCGTCCCACGGACCATTTACACACTTTGTTTATTTTTTGCTTCTCTCTTTTTTTATTTAGTGTCACTTCAGAATCAACATTTCTTCTAGATGGGATAACGTGTAATCATGTTTAGCTTCGAGGGAGATTTTAAAACAAGGCCAAACGTATCACTTGGAGGAGCAAGTAGAAAGGTAACATATGTTTATCTGTAAGTTTCATGAAATTCACTTTTTATTCCTGTTTGCATCAAAACCAACGACTGTCTTTGCCAGCTGTGGGTCTGTAACACATGAATATAATGTTTAAGGGGAACCCCTTCACCATGAATGTGAAGATGGCTGGATTTGGGGATTAAAAGCGGGTGCTGTATTGTCAAATTAACAGAAATGTGTTGCAGTTTACGACCTGTGGACCTGTTACAATCCCACGGGTATTGTGAATAAACAGCTAGATCAGGTGTGGGCAACTGTAGTCCTCAAGGGCCACCAACAGGTCAGGTTTTCAGGATACCACTGGCTGTCAAAGAGCTTACTCGAGTTCCAAAAAAAAAGACCCCATATAAAGTTCCATTGGGAGTATATAGATGGGGAGGGAGAAGGAGCGGCTCAGTTAGTAAAGACACTAACTGGCACTGAGTTTGAAGCAGGGGATCCTTGTTCAATTCCTGATGTTGGCTCCTTGTGACCTTGGGCAAGTCACTTTATCTCCATGTGCCACAGGCACCAGAAACATAGATTGTAAGCTCCACAGGGCAGGGACCTGTGCCTGCAATATGCCTCTGTAAAGCGCTACGTAAAACTATCAGAACATGCTATTATTATTAATTAGGTAGAGGCACACCAATTGCCAAAAAAGGGAAACAGTATAGAAGTCCTGGTGCAGGCGAACCCATCAAACTCCCAATGTTCAAATGGGAGCATAGACATAGTATATCACACACAAGTTCGAGGCACACCGTTTTCGTTGCAAAAAAAGACTGCTGTGACTTTACTCCATGCTTGTAGTGACCAAATAACGTTCCAGGGTCACCCGCCGTTCCTCAGATAATGGCAATAATGGCAATTATCTGAGGTAGGGGCGGTGTCCCTGGAACGTTATTTGGTCGCTACAAACATGGAGTAAAGTCACAGCCGTCTTTTTTGCAACTAAAACGTGTGCCTCGATTTATTTTGTGTGATATACTAAAGTCCCATGGGGGACTGAATTATTGACTCGCATAAATCATGTATGACGTATGTGCTTACCTGTCTATTTATTAAAGGATTAAAGTTTTTAGATTTTTTGAATGTAATGTCCCTATTCAGTTTGTAAATAATACTAGCGTGATTTTAAGATGATTGACCTTTCCTTGTGGGCAAACTTCACAGAGCCCTCTGCAGGCAGCGTACCGACTTATGAACTAAGGAGCAACATAAACATAGAAGTTGTCTCTTTACGATTAGGTTAGTAATAATGATGAGCAGGTGTCTCCAGTCTGAGAGTTATTTGAAGCTCCGAGGAGTTGCATAAAGTTTCCTATTTAATTTGATTGGGCTGTTTTGCAAGAACTGCTCTGCGAAAGTGACTCAGCAGTAATCTTTGTTTTGTTCATGCCTGTGGTACACGTTGAATCTCCCACGGTCGCAGGGAGATTTGACATTGGGATTCTATCCTGACGACATACTTCAGTGTGAAGCCATCCAAGTTATATATTCAAAGGGAGACCTTCTAAAATTGCTCCTTTTAATGCCCCCCTCCCCCCCTGTTTTTAAGCCTACATTTGCAAAGCAGTTTAATATATCCTTAAATTAGTAGGCAATCATTTAATGACTAAAGCAAAAATGGGTGACTCTTTTCACTTTATTGCAGGTTGAGTATTATGGTAATCTTTAGTCAAAGAAAGTCCCTTACTCTAACCTTAACAGACCTTGTATCTGAACTTTGAGACCCTAATGCCAGGGCACTTTAGCCAAACCATATGAATTGTAAACTAAATTCATCCTTACTGTATATTTTCTTAATTTTTTGTTTTAATAAACGGAGGCGTGACTGCTGCCCTCAGGATAGGATTCCTTGGTGTGTTGTTATTCTCTGACACGGCTAAATTCTTCTGAAACTTGGTGAAGAAGCACGTTAGCACTGCTCTGTGTATCTCCTCCCACGTCTTCCTCATACCAGGACTACCGGTTATGTAACTGATGCATAATCTTTTTCTGGAATTGCTTCCACCCTTTCCTCATTCATTAGTTTCTATTGATGTCTAGACATACATGGCAAATTCCCCCTGATCCCTGTTTCTTCCAGAGAGTACAAATTTGGTGTGCAACCCCATTGCTAATGAAAGTGCATACATTTACAATGTTCTTGTTTTCAGTAATACACATAACTATTGAATGGTTCTTATCGTGTAATCATCATCCCATGCCATTTAGATTCTTAATACATTGCAGGCTGTTCCAATAGCAATTCCCTATTAACAGGGTTACAGGTGTAATGTCGCCTTCTGGCCCTCTGGCAGGCTGTACATTCCCTCGTTTGGAGAGCTTCTACTCTGCTTGTATTGTTCCCAATGATACAGTGGTTTGCAGAACTACTCACCACCTACCAATAATGTCACATGTTGAATTGCAAATAATGTATACACAGTTTTTCAAACTAACATTTTATTAATTCACAGCTGTAATGGTTAAACTGAACACTGTCATATGAGGAGGAGGTTATATGTCAGCAAAGGAAATGTACAAAATTGAAATTTGCTGGGTGCATACAAGTATTCAGCCCCTTAAGTCAGTACTTGGTAGACGCACTTTTTGCAGCAATTACTCCTATGAGTCTTTCTGGGTAGATTTGTACTAACTTTGCACAGTAGGAGGGTGCCATTTTTGCCTATTCTCCATGGGACAATTGATCCAGTTCTGATAAGTTTGGTGGAGATTGTTGATCGACGGCAATCTTCAATTCTCGCCATAAATGTTCAATTGAATTCAAGTCAGCACTTTGCCTGGGCCACGCAAGAACATTAATTATCTTCTTGTTCAACCACTCCAGTATGCCTTTGTGCTTCGGGTCATGTGCAGTGTTGGGCTTGCGCCAGACGTAACGCTTGGAATTTAGACCCAGTCCACACCATCCCAACTGTCAAGCATGATGGTGGCAACATCATGCTATGGGGATGTTTCCTTTGATCAGGGACTGGGAAGCTTGGTAGGATAGAGGGAGAATGGATGTTGCAAAGTACAGGCGAGTCCTTGAGGAAAACCTGTTTGAGTTCAGCCAAGACTCTGAAACTGGGGAGGAAATTCACATTTCAGCAGGACAATGGCTCTAAGCACTAAGTACAAAGCCACACTGTAGCTTTGAATAAAAAAAGTGTGTTTGAAAAACTGAATACATTATTTGTAATTCAACAACATGTGACATTAGTGGTAGGAAATAAATACTTCTGCAAACCACTTTATAGGCCCTTATTATGTAAGATGCAATAGTGCCAGTCTGACGATGTTGCATGGAGAGTCCCTTTGAAGACAGTGAGGCTTTCCGTGCGATAGTGCTGAATCAACACTATCACAATTTACTGAGTAATGGCAGAGCGTTGTATAAACACCACAGCTGATCATCTGTTACTGATATCCCTTGTACATTTTTCTATCATACTAATGAATAAAGGGGAATTTAAACTGCCGTTGTATTTTTTGTTTCTGAATTCAATTTGAACAGTTGATTAATCTTATTGTTTGGTGCTAATTAGCATCTAGTTAAAGGTTTAGGTGGGTCAAAAAAACATGCTGACGCCTGTATTAACAGCATGTCACTTAGCTTTGAATTCAATAATGTTTCCTATATTCTTGACAGTAAACTTAAATCCGAGTTTTGCTAATCTCATGTAGTGATTTGTGGGGCTAATGAGCAGATGACTTTATTTTGACATATGTCATAACTAAAAGCTATTTATTTCTATTGAAACATATTTAATGCATTACTTAGCTGTGCCAAAGAAAGATAAATCTCAATGTGCAAAAATGGCCATTGGCAGAGTGTATCCCGCTCTTCAGGAATCTGTTTCAGGGGCTTTAGATCCTCTGGCATCTAATTCTGATCAGTAAAAGTGGCGGATACAGAGCAGCTCAGTCCTGGGTAATGGAATGTGGTACACTAAATGTAACTATTTCTCTTGCTAATGAAGTCCATCAGATCAATTTGTTATTGCCTATGGGCAGTTAGAAATAGTAGCTGCATTTAGTTTAAAATGTTTGTTTTTCAATTAATGAAAATAGCTATTGAAGTGTTGATATCTTCAATGCTTTAATGTTGCATAGTTCCGAAACAACCAGTCATTGATCCTTTTGTACATTTGCAACGTGTCACTTTGTTTATTGTGAGTGGAAAGAACCAAAGGCTGACATGGTTACAGTTATTATATTTTCCTATTTGAACTGATGTAAAATATACTTTTTAAGATTGTTTGATATGAAAAGTTACTTAATGCAGAAACTCGAAGTAACAGTGCTATAGTTTTTGCTGTTAAATAGTTTAAAACAAACCAATGAGCACTTTTAATTCATGAGTTTTGCGTCAAAATACAATTCCATTCACATGACCATTGAGGAATCCTCTGATACAGGGTATGTGTAATGTTGACCCTGTAATTCCATATAGCCTATGAATTGTATTATAAACAAACTGTGAATAAAAATTGCACATTAAACAATTCAATAATAAAAAAATTATATTTTTGCCAATTCTGACTATTTTAACATGGAATCAAAAAATAGTTTAGTCATATAATAATTTTTTTAATTATACATACGTACTGTACGTACATGTATGTATGTATGTATGTCTTTCTGAACATTGTAGTGTGTGTGGTATGTATGTATATATTATTTAGTACATTACTGTGTATTTTCTGTATTCTTTCTGCATAAAGATGAATCATTTGTTTCAATACCTTGTCCGAAATATGTTAAACCTACAACCACGTTACAGTAAACCCATATCAGGAAGTCCTCCACAGGAGGACACGAGATTATCTGCGGGAGGTGCGGGGATTACAGAGGCCCCGCACGCTTCCCAAACGCACTTAATTTAAATGCCGGGGAAGCGGCGAAGGCCTCTGTAATCCTCACGTGCCTTGGTTCAGCCGGCTTCTGGAGACACGTCGCCATGACTCGCAGTGTCAAATGACGGCGCGGGGTCATGTTGCGTTGTGGTGCTATGGCAACATGTCGCCCAGACGCCAGGAACCAAGTTAGGGGGGGCTTGGGAGAGGAGGACAGCCGGCAGAGGGGGGGGGGGGGGCGCAGGGGAAAAGATTGTTCTCCTCTGGCATAGAGAGACGAGGAAATAAAACACTGCACTCAACAGCATGAGGTGTGTGACATACATGCGGGGCCTAAAGGGTTAACATTTAATCAGCACTATATGTGCTATGTATGAGCTGCAGTGCCGTTACAACTGGGTAAAAAAACAGAAGTGCCCTAATATTTATATTCTAAGAGATAAGTGCAAATATATATATATATATATATATATATATATATGTATGTATGTATGTATTTGCACATATCTATATATCTAACTATATCGGTTTGCACTTTTCTCTTAGAATATAAATATTAGGGCACTTCCCATACACACTTCCCATGCCTGTCGCAGCAGCAAGTGCAACTACTCCTCCCCTGGGGGGTAGGAGATCTCTTAATATAATATTAATTCACATTAATATAGACCCACTGATTAAGTGGGATAGACAAGCTTAACTAAGGAGGAGGGGGTCATAAGACCGCCTAAAATTGTTTCCAATTTATATTTAGACATACAGATTATGTCTGTGTAGTGAATGTGCTCACAAGTGGTGTTTTTATTTGCTGTATACATATACTTTACATGATTATTTACGCACAATTTCCAATGTACACTTTTTTTTTTCCAGGAAGAAAAAGCGTCCCTTCTTCATCGTACCCAGGAAGAACGGCGTAAGAGAGAGGTAAGAAGACCATTTTTGTTTCAAAGGGCCAATACGAAACAGAGTCCTGTCTATGAAAGTTTACCCGTCCAGGACAATAATATTGGCAAACCTTTTGAAAAGATAGTGCCACTTTGCTCATTAATACATCCGATCCAAAATATACAATTCTTTGTGGTAAGGAACAGACAGAAGCAAAAAATGTAAACCAGAAAGCCACAGAAACATAACCACATACTTTAATCTTATTACAAGTCTTGTTTTATTTCTCCAGAAATGTTTTTTTTTTTAAATGACCGCAATTAATGAGTTTCCATCAATCCCTGCCCACACAGGATTATCTATATACTTTAGTATGAATAAAAAAAAATGTTGTTTTTTACTTTCTGTAACAAGGACGTTGATGTGTTAGAGAATTATAAATTGCTGTATTGCTATATTTGCTTTCTCTGCAACATAATGTGTTTACAGTTAAAACTGCAATCCCACATAACCAGCCAGAAAACATACCTTTGTTATGGCTGTCTGACTGGCTTCCATAAACAGACATAACAACGCTAATAGCAAAGGTTTGGCTGCTTTCTTTTTTCGGAAATTCGTTGCAAGTTGCATTTCTCAGGAGTCTCTGACTGTGGAGAAGTTTGTCAATCCAGTGTTTTCCTTACCCTTTGCTCACTGCCTTTATCAGAGAGCCAATAAAGATAATGGGAGCGGTGAGAGGGAATTTTGGCTGTATAAACACTTGCTGATGGCACAGTAACACAACACAAAACGAGCAGCTAGAGGAAATCCAACCCCTCCCAAGTCCAACCTCAAACAAATAGTTTAAAACACTTATAGGTGACAGATACCACTTACCAGGGCAGAAAAGTTAATTCCTGGGCAGAAAGAGGGGAGGCTGGGACCTAACGGTGAGGGGGGAGTGTCTCGGGGCCTAATGTTGGTTAGTGGGGGAGGGAGGTTGGTGAGGGGGGGGGGGCTAATGGTGAGTGGGGCTGGGGCTTGGGGCCCTAAAGTGGGGACGTGGGGACCTAACGTAAATTGCACTCCACAACCAGGCCCCCTTCTGCCGCTGGAACCCCCTACCCTGCTGTTGATGGCCCTGCCACTTGTATTACTACATTCAGGTGGGTGGCCAGTTATTGCAATCAAAGCTCTTGGAGCTCCAGTACATCCTGGGAGTCAGGCAAAAACGTCAGCACAGCTCTTGGGCTAAGGCCCCGCTGCACGCTCCAGCTCGCCGTCTTGCGTCTTGGCGGCAAGTGCACAGCATTTAACCACAATATGCGGTCTGTAACAAGCTTCTTTTTTTTAGGCGCGGGGGGCGTGGCCAAAACGGGTCAGGGGCGGAGGGGCTGACCTTTTACATTAGAGCTCTCCCAGGTCATGGCAGTATACACACAGGTTCCCCCCCTCACCCCCCCCTCAACCCTGCAGCAACGCCAAGCTATAGAAGTTCTGGGGCCACATCACATCTGTTTAGTGTCAAGGCTGCAGGTTTGTGTGTGGAGCGGAGATCCCATCCCAGGATCTGATTTTGTGTGTGTGTATCCATCCCCCTTCCCGTTTATGCCACCCTGCCGGCTATCTCCCCTCCTTATTGATTCCCTGGCGCACCATATGACGCGTCGCCGCTCGGAATCACAATTCTGCTGTGTCCCCTGCTGGCTGACTCGTCACAGTGTGCAGTGAGCCTGGACGCGAGGAAGCACTAGGGACATCTAGGGAGGAGCATTGGGGACCTAGCCTTAGAATATCAACAAAAATATATTTATTTCATGAATGATCTTAAAACATGCCGGGGGCAAAAAACCTAACGAGCACCATCCCCTGGCGCGTTTCGTTGTCGCATCACTTCCTCAGAGGAAGCCCGGTGCAGCATGCTTCTGCTGCAGCGTGCACGCTCATGGGCTAGAGGAGGAAAGGTGTGTGTGTGTGTGTGTGTGATATAGGTCCTATTCCCACTCCGCTCTTTAGTTCTTCAGTCAGTTGCCAGGCAGCCTGGGCGTTTTGTGCATTGTAGTGTTTGATTCTTAATACAGTAGATCTTCAGGGTAGACCTTAAACATACAGAATGCGACTAAACAATCTTGGTTTCATTGCTAGCTTCAAACCTCTGCTGGACGGGTTTATTAAAAGGCCCTGATGTTTCTAATTTGTAGTGACGTAAATAACAGTTGGTAACCAATCATTTTTTTAGCTCCCAGTGTATACACTCATGCATCAGCTCACAATGTTTAAAACAAACTTTATTTAAAACTAACTCTATTATATAAAAATGCTTATGGATGATTTTTGCCCCAAAACATTAAATGGAAGTAGAAAGTGTTTTTGATCCAGATTTAACATGTCCCTGCCATTGGTTCATTTTGGTTTTGGGAGGGCCTGGTTCCTTTAAGATAAAATGGAATATGCACAGCTTTATTTTGTGCTGTTTTACAGGAAGAAAGGAGGAGGCTGAAAAATGCAATAATTATTCAGTCTTTTGTACGAGGCTACAAGGACAGAAAACAGCAAGTACGTGCTTTATTTCCTCATCCGATTTAGATGCCATAATCAGAGTTTTACTATCCTCTTCTACGTTGCAGTATTTTACGGCATGACATCCCCAAATTGTTGTGATGTCATCATACATAACTGTAAAATGTGTTTGAATAAGATACCGCCAAGCAGTGGGCAAAAAACAATTACCATCTTTTTTTTATTTGTTTAATAGTCTTCTTAGAACTCACATTATATTCCGTACCAGAACTATTTCTTATGCAGACAATGGCAGCCATATTGTCTGTCCTCAAAAAAAATCAGTTTGGTGCCCCTATGATCAGTGTCCATTACAAAGGCTGGCACTCTGATGATCCTTAAACTACAGTATGCACTCAGGGCTATTATATTGGGGAACACAGATCACCATTTTTTTTAAGGGATCAAATCTATAAAGTAGATATTGGGTGGTCAAACTTCTGGTGCTGTGACCCCCTGCCTGCTCTCCCCCAGTGCTCGCCTCCCCCCCCCCCCCCTTACCTGTGTGCCGGCGTCAAATGACGCCACAGGGTCATGTGACTGCACATAACGTGACTCTGCGGCATCATTTGACGCTGCGTTGCCATAGCGGCGCATCTCCCGAAGCCGGCTGAATCACAGTGAGTTACAGAGTCCTCGCGCGGTCCCCCGGCATTTCATTTAAATGCCCTGGGGAAGAGCGTGGGGCCTCTGCAAGCGCTGCACCCCCTGCCCCCCACAAGTTTGCGCACCCCTGAACTAGATGACTAGATTCACTAAAACATGTACAATCGCCAATTAAGTGAATAGCAATTGTGAGCATTCTCACAATTCTTGCACATTTTAAACACATTTTTATTTGATATATTCTGTTTGAATTCTTTCTGCATTTGCACTATTTAATGAAACGTGTTACAGCTTTAAATGATCTGGACTCTGGTAATCATCTGTTTGCCACGTAGGAGCAGCATGTTCTCTTTTGGATTGTCTAATATTCTTTACATAACATACTGTCAATATTCATGTCCAGATGTAGCCAAACTTACTTCCCTTGTGGCCTAGGAGAAAAATGCGGCCACCCGTGGCCACAAGGACAACAAGTTTTGCGGCCTGGAGGAATTCATGTTGCGGGGTTCCATGCTTTTGAGTGGGACCCGCAGAGTTAATCCTTTGCTTGATGGGCCATTCTGCAGGAAGAGAAAACGGTACTCACATTTCAGATGAGCTGCGCGGGTTCCTGTCCGCTGTCTCTGCATCTCCCTGCTTGGACCTGTGTCTCCCCGCTCACTGAAGGTATGCAGGGCTGTAGGTCCTCCCCCCTTGGTGATGATGTTGCCCTTATATGGGTCTCTACATCATGAAGGGGAGGCTATATGGCCGTATTTGAGCATCAAAATCATCAAGGGGGTTGGACAGTTTCCAGCCCCCTTGATGTAGATTCCCAAATATGGCTAAATAGCCTTACACCCATATGGTGAGGCATATACATCATCAAGGGGGGCGGAAATACAGCCCTGCTTACCTTCAGTGAGTGGGGAGGCACAGATCCGGGCGGAGAGATGTAGAGACGGCAGACAGGGACCCACACAGCGCACCTGAAATGTGAGTAACGGTATTCTCTCCCTGTGGATGACCCAGGAGGATTTACACTGTGGGGTCCCATTCTGAAGCATGGAACCCGGCAGAGTTGAACCTCCTGGGAAACTTTCTGGGCTCCGAGAGCTGTAGCCGCGATGTGGCCGCACCAGAGCTGTGAAAATCGCGGCACCAAAGGCAGCAAGTCTGGCTACATCTGTACAACACACAGCGGCTGAGGCTTTGCTTTTAGTTTGTCACGTGAATGGTGCTTTCAAATGTATGTCCTCAAGTTAACAAGTACTTTCATTTTATTTATTTTAAAGTACGCCATCCAAAGAAGTGACTTTGATCACTGTGCTAGCTCAAGCGCCTCTAATGGGAGTGCTGCAAATGGAAGCAACCTTACTCTTTTAGTACGAAAGATCCTCTTTTTTTACAGACAGAATGAAGATTCGAAGCGTTTGGTAAGTTGATGCTGAAGACAGCGTTCTTTTTATGGTCTAATATCTACAGTGTACAACATTTATATTGAGAAGAGGATCTTTAAGCAGCAATCTTCCCAAATTTAAGATATGATGACTTTGTGTGTGTGTGTGTGTGTTTCTTGAACCAGAGTGTTCATCGCATGCTGAATCACAGTCTGATCTTTGAGGCATCCTGGTTGTCGAGATACTAGCTGTTGCATGTGCTGTAAAAAATAAATAAATAAAATTATATATATACATATATATGCAAATGTAAATACAACTGTATGCTCATCTGCATGTCTTAGGCAGGTCTGCAACCCCGCCTTTCCCCATTATCACCCAGCACACAGCACTTCCACTGCAGCAAGGGATTCTGGGAAATGACATGCAAATGAGCACACAGTGTCACTTTTTGCTTCAAAAACCATTTTTAACATGGTTCTCTATAGGGTTAAGCTTGCTGCATGGTCACAGGTTTGAGCACAGCCAAGGTTAAGGTGCATAGCCAGAAAACCCACCCACAGATTAAGGTGCATAGCCAGAAAACCCACCCACAGACAGCTGTTTGGCGGGGTTGCATACCTGCCTAAGACATGCAGATGAGCATACAGTTGTATATATGTGTGTGTGTGTGTGTGTGTGTATTTTATATATACACACACAATCATGGCTGCTAGGGTCACGAATAGGAAGTTGCGACATATCCTGAGGCCGATACTGGCAACCATGTCCCCACCAGACAGATCTTTTTGGCTAGAGCATAGAATGGCAGATGTCTCTGGAACCGCAGGGTTCCTGGAGGTTAGACTAAAGCGAACCGTGCAGATTGCTGCTTTAAAACAGCAGCCCCTCACTGCACTCTCCCGCCTGCCCCCCCCCCCATAGAAATATATTGCTTTTAATATGCATTCATATCACATAATGGGAATCCTATCACATATGCTGCAACCATTACTTATGTGAAAGAAAGCATTTAAAATTGGCTAGTAGCTTAAAAATTGCGTGGAGATATCTTCAGAGTTCATCAGACATGGCTATGCTTCAAAGAGCATTAAAATGGGATGCTGGTATAAGAGAATTTCCAATATGTAGCCTTTGACCTGCAAACGGTTGCACGGATGATGATACATTTAGGATTTAGGTTGCATTTAGTTGATATGGATTGGATGCCCTAATTGTTTTTTCACTGCAGTTTACACTATGATGCTTTTTTTAGGTAAGAAAGATTTTCTTTTCCCCCCAGATGGTTTTGTCATTAACACATTATACAGTTTTTAGTGTTTCCACCTCTTACGTTTTTTCCCTGCTCCCCTAGAATAACTAGGCACGCAAGGAAGAGCGCAACTGAAGATTGTATAAATACAAATTCAATTTATAAGCATAAAAACAGGTATTTAAGACGTACATGTAAAAAGTAGTAATACATCATGGCTAGCTTCATCATCCCAAAATAGAAGGGCAGCTGGGCTGACCGCGGGTCCCGAGGAAAGAACACACAGGATCTCCATAAGAATGGATACCAGTCCTTCTATCATCCGATTTCCTTAGCTCAAGTGTAGCCAACTCCAGTCCTCAAGTGTCACCAACAGGTCAGGTTTTGAGAATATCCCTGCTTCAGCACAGGTGACCTAATCAATGACTCAGTCCAAACCTGAGCCACTGATTGGGTCACCTGTGCTGAAGCAGGGATATCCTCAAAACCTGACCTGTTGGTGACCCTTGAGGACTGGAGTTGGCCACAACTGAGATAGCATATAAAAAAAAGTTCACAACCTCGTGTGAGCGCCTGGCGTTTGACATCACTAAGTGATGACTTGACCTCTCCTAGAATAACCAAGGGAGATTGGCATTGGGGACAGTCTTCTGCAGGCTCTAGCCTGTCTTAGACTGTACGTGGAAGAGGATTTTCCAAAAAATTGGATATTGATGGGAAAAACATTCCTTTAGTAACCAGATGTTTTGGGAATGTTGAGTTTATTATTTAAAAACACTGTATTGCCAGAATGCTTTTCAGAAAGCGGTCGGTCACCTATATTTAGAGCACTATGCACGTAACGCCGGCATTAATTTCATGTGGTCAACATGGGGGGGGATACACATTGTAATGTGCTCACTCGCCAAACAACCCGCAGTCCCTGGCGAGCAGCTCTCACCTACTACTTACTACTTACTACTTCAGGTTTGTGTGCAAGATTCAAATCAAAATCTTTATGTATGTGAAATTCAATGTTCGCTCTTTTCTTGTATATTGCCTTTTATTCTTACTTTAAGCTTTGAATCCAGGGAGGATGAAGTAACCATCTTTGATTTTCTATTATTTGAGGACATGTTTTTCTTGCAGATATGGATATGTCAGAGTTTGATAAAACAGAGTTCCCAGTTTGTCAAGCAGCTGTCGGGCCCGGACAGACTCATCTGTCTATATCAAATCAAGAGGCTTTTAGGGTTATGTTGCAGGTAAAGATTCCCCATTTTCATTTGCATCTATTTCTGCTCTAGTGCAAATACCTAAATAACAAAGGCAGCTGTTTAACCCTTTGAGTGCCCCCGTGGCCTAATGACGTATAGGGGATGCCGTGCATTAAATGCTTGCTTTCTAGGGGGAGACCACGTGTGTGGTAAAGGTGGTCAGAACAGACTTCCATTAATGTCCTGGGGTGTCCCTGTTCGCAATCGCATGATTGCTAAACGTGGTGATCCCATGGTTGAGTTCCAGAAGACAGTGGCATTCACTAATATAATAATATATAGTTGGTTGGTAAAGGTGAGATGAACTTCTCCTTGCATACTTCCTCTTGTTAGGCAGCCGTTCCAAACTTGCCCCAGGGTAGTCTTCAGAGGGAGGTCTTAGAAAGAGGAGAGATCAGAGAGGAGGAGCACACCCGAGGTTAAGGTTATAAATGAATGTAATAAAGGTAAGTATGCATAACTTGCATATAAAATAAGATCAAGCTGTTCAGAGTATTCCAGTGTTTTTTAAGCGTCGATGTCTGTTGATGTTATAAAGCTTAAAAACCACTGTAATACACTGTACAGCGTGATCTCATTTTATATGTTAGTTATGCATACTTACCTTTATTAAATGAATCTATACCCTCTTCACCTCTGGTACGCTTCTCTAATATATCTAAAAACATTTAAAAAAAAGTTTTTACAGATGGATTACTCTACTACCAGTCTTGTACAACAAAAGACAAAAATTCCCAATGCTATACCCAATATGACAAAAAATATATAGTTAAATACTTAACTGTTTATCTTCTTATAAATAAGTGTCATTTAGTTAAACTCTTTGGCCAAAGCGTTTAAGCCTGGAACTATATATTTTTTTTATCATATTGGATGTAGCCTTGGTATTTTTTGTGTCATTTATACATTTGGTCACACCCAATAGCACTCCTTTTGATACAAATATATATATGTATATATGTATGTGTTATGATGGGTGTTTGGGTTAGAACTTGCAGGGATTGTGTATGTTTATACTCCACCAACGTTACTGCTCACCATGCATTTTGTTACTGCTGACGTATTCCGTGGCCACGTGTCATATCACAACAGTCGGCCTTTTCTAATCAAGTAATGCACTCACAAATTTCTCATTAATATTATATTTCAGTAGGACTGTGAGGGCTTGGCCTTTCCTGGAGCAAGCTCTGCTTGTGTTTCCTGGCCATATAAATGGTGGCATTTGGTAAACCAGAACTTAATACTGTGAAAGCACAAAATACCAAGCTGCAGGACAGCCGGTTGTAGCTGTTGCACATGGCCAGTGTCCAGCCAGCAAGAGGAGACTTCCTGGAAGCATCACTTTACATGTCATTACGGGTTGCGGCACCTGCCTATCAGCAGAACAGCATTGTCTGGGGCTTAATCTTTCAACCTTCATAAGTGCCAAGGCAGCATGCTAAATATATTTGAACATATCCTAAGGAGATTGAGATAGTGATGGTATCATTACAATCCCTTTACATCTAGACCTGCAGTCCCATGTGGTGGCATGGGGACCCTTAGCTAGCAATGATGTGACAATTGACCGTTGGCGTTCTGAATCGTATAACTCAGGGGTTCTCAACTCCAGTCCTCAAGTCTTTGACTGAGCCACTGATTGCGCCATCTGTGCTGAAGCAGGCATATTCTGAAAACCTGACCTCTTGGGGTGTCTTGAGGACTGGAGTTGAGAACCCCTAATATAAATCATCATCCCTTGAAAGGTTAACGCCTTTAACATTTTGCACAGATGCTTATATTAATCAGTAGCCGAGGCAAAAAACAAAACAAAAAATACATTGGCTTTTGATACAGGATTGTTGTAGACTTGAAGAAGAAACCTGTGAGGTTTCAGTAGCTTCGTACACTATAATGTACACTATAATTTCATTCATCAAGAGCGCTAATGTTGGTTCCCTAAAAGTTATTGTGACCTTCAACGAATCTACATTTTTTCCAGGACCAATATGGCAACTTTAAACTACGTTCATTAAAGAAAATGAATTTGAGTGCATGATTTAAAAAATAAAAACGAACTTCTGCTGTAGATATATACAACCGTTGTGGTTGACTCACATCATGCATATACCAATTAAGCGCCCAATTAAAAATATCTTTCCTTTAGAGTGACGGCATGTCACCTCTAATTGTGGTAATTGTGATTGTGTGAATCCGTTGTATATGAAAGACTATTTTCTTCTGCAGCATCCAAAGTGCAGGGTTGCAGTATATTAAATATGGGCTATTGTGCCTAGGCATTGTACTGGACAAGTGGCCTATAATTCCCAATGCCTTTGAATGCAACAATATGCTCGAAGTCAAAAGATGACAAAAGCAAGATCATTTTCAGTAGTCCAGACAATGCACTGATCTGCTAAGAATGGAAGCAAAGGTGAAATGTTCTGAAGGATCCCTAGATGATGCAGCAATAAGGAGTACCAAATAATGACTAGAACATGTAGTTTTTATCTTCTGTCTAGTTCTAAATGTGTCAGAATATAGGTCCGAGTGTAACAAAATGTAAGACTTGAAGCTACTGTAAGAATGGTGATCTTGCACAAAGGCAGCTCCTTTTGATGGATTGGGTACATTTTTAGTAATGGAGCTCGAGGATCTCTCTGGAATACTAACATTCGGAATTCACAGCTTTTCCCATTGAACTAGTCATGACCCCTGTAATGTTTGCCTCTGCTTTTGCAGTGGTGGCTGCTTACCTCTCTGAGCATAACATTATCGTTACTCATTACCTACACCAGTGTTTTTCAACCTTTCTGAGAACTTTGGAAGCTCCCACAGTAATTAATAGTGATCATTTTATTTATATAGTGCTCTTCTCTCAATGAGACTTAAAAGCACTTCACAGTTACTAAAAAAGGAAAAAGAAGAAAACATTTAATGTTATAAATGAGACCAAAAACAAGCAAAGATGCAATATAGGGTGGGAATGTACTGTAGTGTCACGCTTGTGCTCCTAAACACAAGCGCAGAGAAAGGAAAGGGACCCGATAGCGAGGTGGGGAAGCTGCAGGAGACACGAATGGAGTGAGTTGGCGTGCAGCTGGGGATCAGCGCACGTAGTCACGTGAGCGCGCCACGCGCATGAGAATGCGCGACGCGTCCGGAGATGCGGAGCCAAGCCCAGCTGCAAGTGTGCGCATTCTCTGGCAGCAGAGTGGGGATGCGCGTGTTCTCAGGCACCAATGTGGGGGAAAGCCAACGCTTCAGCACGGGAGTCTGGAACGGGAACTAGGAACAGGAACATAGAACTAGGAACATGAACATGGAAGGAGCCGGGGAGGTAGAGTCCAGAGCACAAGGTAACATCCACAAGGGAATTGCTTCTTGGAGGACGTCCAGCCTCCTTAAAGGCATAGTGCCGGAAACAGCAAGGTGCAGCGAAACTAAATATAACATAAGGGTTCTTAGTCTAATCCATTGGCCAAGGAATTATAAGACTGCTAACACGCCAAGGTGAACCCTACTAAGCAGGTACCTACACTACCCGACGGTAAACTAACCTCAGTAGTATATGAGTGACTGTCCCAGTCTTCCGGAATCCAAAGGAGATAAGTTAAGGTCCCAAGGAGGTCCAGGCAGGAACAGCATGCGATGATAGTACTAGCAGGCATCAGGGCAGGCAGCAAATGACTAATAGCAAAGAGAAAGTCAAAGAGAGGCTTACTTCCTGTCAGGAGGAAGAGGGCAGGATTTGCCAGGAAGCAAGAAGGAGTTGCTTGCTTCAGAATCCTTAAAGACACAGGATCTTGACTCGCAGCTAGAGGGCGGCGATTAGAAGTAAACAGGTACGGAAGGAACACGCCGCAGGGGGCGTGTTCCGTGCATCGTTACATGTAGCTATTAAATGACAGACAGGTTGGGGTTAATTAATCACATTCTTGGGTAAACGAGTAGGTCTTGAGTCTGTTTTTATAGATTTCCAGAGAGAGGGCCTCCCGAACTAATTGACTGCTGATGTACTGTTTGGGACATTATTAAATGTATGTTCCCTCCACAAGCTGAGTACATTATACTTCCTGGGATCAGTCGAACTGTTTTGTTCGGACTAGGCAATTTGATTTATTAATTAGGTGTTCGCAGAACAAATATTTTCTAGCACATGTAAAATGTAATGTGCACAATGTAAAAAAGGTTGAGAACCATTGCATTACAGTGTAACAGCATTTTATGAACAAACCAAAAGATAGTACCAGCACTCTCTGTCTTACAGCTATAGATATAGGCAAATACCAGTGTAGGGAATAAGAATAATTTAATGACACTAATAATAAACTGAAAATATAGCAACAATAGCCAATACGCCAATGCAAGAATAAATATCACCATAGAGAAAATCAAAAATTAAAAATTAAATTTCGGTTGCTGCTTTTGCTGGACTTCGGTATTATCTCCAAGAGAGTCTGGGATAAAGTGATGTCCGCTGCGCAGCAAACATACGGCACCCATAGCAGAGATGCCGGGGGGGGGGGGGGGGGGGTGCTCACGTACTCCAGGTCTTCAACAGTTCACCGTGTCCATAAGAAGTGTTTCTTTGGGAGTTACACAAAGATCATTAATTGTGTCAAGGCGCACAGGACTAAGTATTTGTCAATGTAATGGGGTTTTACAGCTGTGTGTGTACAGTGCGTAATACTTGATCTGTTTCACATGTAGGTTATTACAGCGCTGCCATGATGACAGCTTGAATGTTGCACTTCCTATGAGAATGGTTGAAGTATTTTCATCAGAGAATACATATTTGCCTGTTCTACAAGATGCCAGATATGTGGCTTCGTTAGTTGAACAAATTTTGCACTACATGATTCAGAAAGGTCAGTATGTTTTAAAAATATTTATTCCTTTTGTTTGACTTTCAACTTTATACACATTAAGAATTCCTGTCCATTGTAATTGATGCAAACTGCGCTCTCGCTGCTAAGATACTGCTCCTCATAACGTTTAATTGACTTTCTGATTCGGTGATTGCCCCAAACTTTGCTTTTAAAGAGACTATTGACAATATAACAGATTTTGTTACAATGAACCAAATGATAAGAATAATTTGTGTCATATTAAAGTGAAGCTTCATCTAACGTTCACAATTTCACTTTAGACCTAGTAACCACCAGACACCTATTACAGGAAAGCACTCTACGGACTGATTTGTGTCCACAAGCACGAATAGCGCTTTGTTTTATACTGAATAAATGCTATTTCAGATTTTTTTAAAGAAAATAATTCAAATAATCTGTTTACCTTTTTAATGTCATTAAAATGTATTGATGATGTAACTGACAATGTAATTATTACAGTCTGGTTATCCTTTAAATTACTGATATTTTATTAGCTTATTTTCCGTGTGTGTACGCACACACATGCGCTACATAGGTATCCGCCCGCATAGGCTCACACACGCATACATGCACGCACACACACACACACACACATATATATATATATATATATATATATATATATATATATATATATAAATACAACTGTATGCTCATCTGTATGTCTTAGGCAGGTCTGCAACCCCACCTTTCACCATTATCACCCAGCATACAGCACTTCCACTGCAGCAAGGGATTCTGGGAAATGACATGGAAATGAGCACTCAGTGCCACTTTTTGCGTCAAAAACCATTTTTAACATGGTTCCCTATAGGCTTAAGCTTGCGGCATGGTCACAGCTTTGAGCACAGCCAGGGTTAAGGTGCATACCCAGAAAACCACCCACAGACAGCTATATATATCAGGACTTTGCTGACTATTTTAAGGAAAAGGTGGATTCCATACGGCAGAACATCCCCTCTGTTTCTTCCCCCCATCCTACACCTCTTCCTAACTCTCCTCCAGGAGGATGTGTCGCTGTTGATATCCTCTTCTCCCTCTACCACTTGCCCTCTTGACCCCATTCCCTCCCATCTCCTAAAACCTCTAGCTCCTACTATAATCCCTACGCTTACACACATTTTTAACTCCTCCCTCTGCTCTGGAACCTTTCCATCCTCCTTCAAACATGCAACAGTCATACCATTACTCAAAAACAGCAAGCTTGACCCTACCTGTCTTTCTAACTATCGACCTGTCTCCCCCTTGCCTTTTGCCTCTAAACTACTTGAACGTCTTGTATTCTCTCGCTTGCTCCATTTTCTCAACACCTATTCTCTCCTAGACCCTCTACAATCTGGCTTCCGCACTGCTCACTCCACGGAAACAGCCCTCACTAAAATAACTGACGACCTCCATGCTGCCAAAGACAGAGGTCATTACACTCTGCTCATATTACTCGACCTCTCTGCAGCATTTGACACCGTGGACCACCCTCTTCTCCTCCACATTCTCCATACTCTAGGTATTCGGAACAAAGCTCTATCCTGGATCTCATCCTACCTCTCCCATCGTACTTTTAGTGTCTCTTCTGCTAACACCTCCTCCTCCTCTATTGATCTCTCTGTGGGGGTACCCCAGGGCTCTGTCCTGGGACCTCTTCTCTTTTCTCTGTACACACTCTCTCTAGGTGACCTAATAACATCTTTTGGGTTTAATTATCACCTCTATGCCGACGACACACAAATATACTTTTCAACACCTGACCTTACACCTGCTGTACAAACCAAAGTTTCTGAATGTCTCTCTGCTATATCATCCTGGATGGCCCTCCGACGCCTTAAACTCAACATGGCTAAAACAGAGCTCCTCATACTTCCTCCCAAACCTGGCCCTACTACCTCCTTCCACATTACTGTTGGAACTACAATCATTCACCCAGTAGCCCAAGCACGCTGCCTAGGGGTCACATTCGACTCCTCTCTCACATTCGCCCCTCACATTCAAAACATTTCTAAAACTTGTCGCTTTTTCCTCCGCAATATAACTAAGATACGCCCTTTCCTCTGTTGTTCGACTGCTAAAACTCTGACTCAGGCCCTCATTCTCTCCCGTCTTGATTACTGTAACCTCCTGCTGTCCGGCCTTCCTGCCTCTCACCTGTCTCCCCTACAATCTATCCTAAATGCTGCTGCCAGAATCACTCTACTCTTTCCTAGATCTGTCTCAGCATCTCCCCTCATGAAATCCCTCTCCTGGCTTCCGATCAAATCCCGCATCTCACACTCCATTCTTCTCCTCACTTTTAAAGCTTTACATTCTTCTGCCCCTCCTTACATCTCATCCCTAATTTCTCGGTATGCACCATCCAGACTCTTGCGTTCTTCTCAATGATGTCTTCTTTCTACCCCCTTTGTATCTAAAGCCCTCTCCCGCCTTAAACCTTTTTCACTGACAGCCCCACACCTCTGGAATGCCCTTCCCCTCAGTACCCGACTAGCACCCTCTCTAGCCACCTTTAAGACCCACCTTAAGACACACTTGCTTAAAGAAGCATATGAATAGCACTGTGGATATTCTGAACACATGATACATAAGCTTGGCACCCTGCAGACGCACTTACCAGAACTCCCTCCTACTGTCTCTGTACGTTCTCCCTACCTACCAATTAGACTGTAAGCTCCTCGGGGCAGGGACTCCTCTTCCGAAATGTTACTTTTATGTCTAAAGCACTTATTCCCATGATCTGTTATTTATATTATCTGTTATTTATTTGATTACCACATGTATTACTACTGTGAAGCGCTATGTACACTAATGGCGCTATATAAATAAAGACATACAATACAATACAATATATATATATATATATATATATATATATATATATATATATATATATATATATATACATAAACATGCACATGTATATTCATACACGCACACGCACGCACGCACACACACACATATATATATATATATATATATATATATATATATACGGAGGTAGAATTGGGGCAAGTGCGAGTTTGGCAAGCAGCGAGACATCCATAGTAAATGCAGATAATACTAGAAAACGTCTAAAGACTGAACCCAATTGGCGCAGAAAGCCAGGAGCCGATAAGATAATAGCACAGACTGAAAAAAAACTTAAATGCATGTTTGCTAATGCAAGCAGCCTGACAGATAAAATGGGGGAGCTTGAATTAATAGCTGCAAGGGAGCAGTATGATATCATAGTCACTACTGAAACATTGGTGGGATGAAACTCATGACTGGGCAGTTAATTTAGAGAGTTATTTTTTCCCCGGAAGTATCGAGCAAATCGAAGAGGAGGTGGAGTAGGTTTATATGTTAAACCTAGATCTAAAACCTATTATAAGGGAAGATGTTTATGAAGGTAATGATGACAATGTAGAGACATTGTGGATATAAATTAGCAGTAGAGGTAATAGTATAAAGAAAATATATATATTATAGGTGTATATAACTGTTGCATACCAGATTAAAATGTGAGACCGCTTTAGTTTTGAAAGAACTTAGACTGGTGGTGGCTGTGAGAGTCTCCGGTAGATTGTTCCAGTTTTGGGGTGCACGGTAAGAGGAGAAGGAGCGGCCGGATACGTTGCTGAACCTTGGGACCATGAACAGTCTTTTGGAGTCAGATGTCAGATGAGCAAGAAAGTTCGTTAAAATTCTCAAATACCCCGCTAAAAATAATCATTCAGTCCCAAGACATAGAGAGGTGTATGCCATAAAGTGAGTAAGTCCTGTTAAGGTAAAGCCATGGTTCCCTGAAAACTGAGAGTGAATGAGAAACTCACCACAGACAGTTTCATTGGGGGCTAGTAAGGCATAATAGCCCAAATTACTCACGGACACCCCCTTGTAGTGGATGATGTGGTGCTGCTGATTGATCCAAGGTAAAACGAAAGAAATAGAGCACCATCGATGACTGGAGTCAAATAGAGCACCATCGATGACTGGAGTCATCGATGGTGCTCTATTTCTTTCGTTTTAACCTTAGATGTCAGATGAGAACTGCTGCTTGTGGTAGGGATGAGGAGCTTGTTCAGATAGACGGGTAGCTTGCCCTGAAAGTATTTGAAGGCAAGACAGGAAAGATGACCTAGACTCTCTAGTTCTTTGAGCATTTCACAGTGATGTGTGTTGTAGTTGCATTGGATAACAAAAAGGCATATTGAATTGTAGAGGGTGTCAAGTTTGCTAAGGTGGGTTTGTGGTGCCGAGCCGTATACTATGTCCCCATAGTCGATAATTGGCATTAGCATCTGCTGTGCAATACGCTTTCTGACCAGCAGACTTAGGGAGGATTTGTTCCTATAAAGTACACCTAGTTTGGCATAGGCTTTGGATTTCCGGGTATCAATATGCAACCAAATGTTAAATGGGAGTCAAACCATACGCCCAAGTATTTAAAACTAGTAACAGGAGTTGGGGCGATGTTAGCGTTGGTTCTGATCTGGAGTTCAGTCATTGGAAGCTTTAAAAATGTAGCCTTGGTCCCAAATACCATTGTTACAGTCTTGTCAGTGTTTAAAAACGGTTTGTTTTGGGAAATCCAATTTTCAAGTCTCAAAAAGTCAGATTGAAGTATGTGTTCAAGATCGGAGAGGCTAGGGCTGTGTGCATATAAGATTGTGTCATCTGCATACATGTGTATTGAAGCTCCCTTACAAGCAGGAAGATCATTGATGAACACTGAGAAGAGTTGGGACACCAGAACAGAGCCTTGCGGGACACCACAGGTGGTATCCAAGGGGTTGGAGTTAGAGCCTGAGATAGACAAATGTTGGGATCTACCTGATAGGTAGGAATGAAACCAGTTTAAACCATGCTTTCCTATTCCAGACCTTGAGGCTGGCATACAGAGCATAATCTCCATCTGTGCTGATGATACTTACATAGTTACATAGTAGATAAGGTTGAAAAAAGATGTACGTCCATCAAGTTCAACCTATGCTAAATTTAGATCACAGATAAAAAAAATATATATATATATACAGTGGTCGACAAATCACCAAAAAATCTACTCGCCGAACAAAAAAAATCTACTCGCCACCTAGTACCACACGTGTGCTGCTTGGGCCAATAGGAGCTCGCCACGATGTTAAATCCACTTGCCCGGGGCGTGCAAATGTATAGGTTTGTCGAACACTGTATATATATATATATATATATATATATATATGTCTTTTTTCAACCTTATCTACTATGTAACTATGTAAGTATCATCAGCACAGATGGAGATTATGCTCTGTTATATATATATATATATATATATATATATATATATATATATATATATATATATATATATATATATATATATATATATATATATAAACTAGTAAACAAAAACAAAAAAACCCCATTGTTATATCATCCAATGATATCTCATAAAGGGAAAAATAAATTCCTTCCTGACTCCAAGAATTGGCAATTGGATTAATCCCTGGATGAACATTCTTCCCATGTTTACTTATTTGGTATATCCAAAATAAATACTACAGTAAATTGTGTAAGGTAGTAGAATCAGAGCAGGGTGTAATTTCTCTCCATAAGGACTTGGAGAGACTGGAAACTTGGGCAGGTAAATGGCAGATGAAGTTTAATACAGACAAATGTAAGGTTATTCATTTGAGAAGCAAGAATAAACAGGCGACTTACAAATTAAATGGGGATAAATTGGGGGAATCCTTGATGGAGAAGGATTTAGGAGTGCTTGTAGACAGCAGGCTTAGCAATAGTGCCCAAAGTCATGCAGTAGCTGCAAAGGCAAACACGATCTTATCTTGCATTAAATGGGCAATGGCTATAAGGGAAGTAAACATAATTATGCCCCTTTATAAAGCATTAGTAAGACCACACCTTGAATATGAAGTACAATGTTGAGCACCACTCCTTAGAAAAGACATTATGGAACTAGAGAGAGTGCAGAGAAGAGCCACCAAATTAATAAAGGGGTTGGACAATCTAACTTGTGAGGAGAGGCTTGCTAAATTAGATTTATTTACATTAGAAAAGAGGCATATTAGAGGGGATATGATAACTATATACAAATATATCCGGGGACAATACAAGGAGTTTTCAAAATAACTATTCATCCTAAGGGCAGTACAAAGGACTCTGGGTCATCCCTTAAGGTTGGAGAAAAGGAAATTTCACCAGCAACAAAGGAAAGGGTTCTTTATAGTAAGGGCAGTTAAAATGTGGAATTCATTACTCATAGCGACTGTGATGGCAGATAAAATAGAATTGTTCAAAAAAAGATTGGACATCTTTTTAGAAAGGAAAGTTATACAGGGATATACCAAATAAGTATACATGGGAAGGATGTTGATCCAGGGAGTAATCTGATTACCAATATTTGGAGTCAGGAATTTATTTTATGATATAAGATATTTAGATTATATTTCACTGAGTTTTTCTGTTTGCCTTCCTCTGGATCAATATACGGTAAGTATAGATATAGGATAAAGTATCTCGTCTAAATTTAGCATAGGGTGAATTTGATGGACGCATGTCAACCTCATCTACTATGTAACTATGTATCCATGCACACGCACACATATATACACACACACACACACACACACACACACACACACACACACACACACACACACACACACACACACACACACATACACATATATAATGTCATTGGTATGGCAGTTTGCACTCACGTTTTTGGTGAAGGCAGATGCTTGTCCCATAGCATAAGGATATGTACGTAGTAACCAGGGGGATCCTGATGACAAAAATAAGACAGCACACCGCAGGAAGGTCCCTCTATGAGGACCGAAACGTTGGCTGCCAGGTGTTCTTAATACAAATCTTTTTCTACATTTGCGGTGTGCTGTCTTATTTTTGTCATCAGGATCCCCCTGGTTACTACGTATATATATATATATATATATATATATATACTCGACAAATGCACTCCCCCGCACGTCACAGGCGAGTGCGTTTTGGCCGCTGTCAAGTGCTTACCTGCGGAGGGGTCCCGCGGTGTGGTGCGGCGATCTCTGTCTTTTCCCCTGCAAATCGTACTCTTTCCCCTACAGGCCCTGAAAAAATGGCAACGCGGTGTCATTTGATGCCGCGCGGCCATTTTTTCAGGACCTCCAGGGGTAAGAGTACAATTTTCAGGGGAGAAGACGGAGATCGCCGCAGGTTGAGAGGGGGGTGAGGGAGTTTTTTATCTGGAAGGCGGGGTGGGGGGCGGCGAGTGGTTTTTATATAACACACTCTCACACACTGTCTGAATGGCAGAGATAATCATTTCAGCAATGCTGGATTACTTTGCCTTGGTGTGCACAAATTGCTCCTTAAATTGCATACCAACATTTGTTAGTTGCAGGCTTTTCTCGCCGGTTTGTAGCTTGATCCAAATAATTAATTAATGCTGTAACTCTTGTTTCTAATATTTCTGTGCCAATATTCTTTGTAATAGAGAAGTTTCTGGGTTTAAAAAAGAAAAAAGGGACACGTTGATACTACTACAGAACTACAACACAGATATTGTGGGTCTTCTTAAGCAGAATGGCATTAGGAAGTGTAATAAGGAGCGTCTTGGCTCTGTGACCCTATAATACATACCCGCAGTGTGTCTCTCACTATCACAAATGTTCCTGCCAAGCTGCCATTTACAGTATGTTGATCTTGAAAACAATTTTGAGTCCCGGCGAGCATCTTGTTCATGAGTTATAGTGTTGTCAGTCTGTTTTTGCAGTCTTTCTTACACAGCAAATCACTTGGCTTTTTTTTTATCCTAATGGTACGTTTAATTGTATGAAAAACAAAAATAAATAAAATGAGAGAGAGAAAAGGTGGCACACATGGTCTTGTAGTAAAAATTAAAAAAAAGACTAGGGAAAATAGGTGAATGTTTGAGTGACTGTGGACTGTATTCTGTCTTTGACAGCTAGTACAGGCATACCCCGCATTAATGTACGCAATGGGTCCAGAGCATGTATGTAAAGCGAAAATGTACTTAGTGAAGCACTACCCTTTTTCCCACTTATCGAGGCATATACTGTACTGCAATCATCATATAGTTGTCACGGTTGTGCTTGCCACAAACCAAGACCGGACTGCAGGGCTGAGGTGGGGATGTGAATACACCGACCTTAGGCCACGAAGCCGGTTCTGGATTGAGCAGTTCGTAGTTGTTCATAGCAAGGTCAGGATTGGAGATGGCAGCATCGTCGTTATTCAGGCAGGAGTTCGGCAATGGGTAGACAGGAGCTCTCTGCTTCAGCGTAGGAGCGTGAGCGGCCTCTGCGCGAGCAGCAGGCATGGCCCATGACGCCGGTCTCTGTAGGGGAAGACAGCCAGCTGGCTGAAGAACACCGCAGGGCAGCGCCAGTGAAAACAAGCGCTTCAGCACACGGGTCCGAAGTAGGCCTCTGCAAAGGGAGAGTGCAGCAGGCCTCAGGAACAGAAGGTAACCTCTGCTAGGGGAGAATGCAGCAGGTAACAGGAATCAGTGCTGGCAGCCCAGTGCTTCAGCACAGGAGTTCGAAACAGGCCTCTGCAAAGGGAGAGTGCAGCAGGCCTTAGGAAACAGGAACACACACCTCTGCGTGGAGAGTGCAACTCAATCAGTGGTGTATATGCAAATGAGAAAAGACACAATATAGTGCAACAATGTCGTTTAAGGTTTATCTCCAATTTCTGTAGACTTCTTTAAATTCAGAACTCACATTTTCTCTGAAAAAATCAAGCATGTAACCCAAACTTAAGTGGGTAGTAGTAGTGGGATGTGGTATGTAGATCCAATCTCTCTCTATACTCTGTGGTCTTGGGGATCAAATAATTTTCTGTGACTGGATGTCACTCAGGATGATATGTACACAGCCATATGTGAATGGGAAAACGAAAAGCCAAACGTAGTATGTACCAGTAATAATATAACAATTTAATCTATAAAACCATAAAGATGTACGCTTACATCAATAAAATCACATAATGAGCACATAGGAAAAGCGAACACTGCTTCCAGACTCTCACCCCTCCGCACAGATCTCCCGTCGCGTCACTTCCGGCTTCCCGGCGTTTCACTTCCGGTATCACGGCGCGTGTAAACTTCGCCAAATTGAGGGGATCCCAGGTGCAGGCAGGTACAGGTGAGTGGCGTCAGCAGGGCGCTCTCGACTCTACGTGTTTCGCTGTCGTCGCTTCGTCAGGAGTCCAGATGGTAGCTAGACATATGCGGGCCCCCGGCCAAATTTTGTTTCTGGGCCCCATTATGAACGAACATACTCTGTAGATTCAGAAGTTTCCATCGGCGCCCCCCTCCCCCTCCCCCCTCCCCCCAGCGTGTTGGCGTCCCTGTGAGCCCTCCCCCCCCCCTCTTTTACACATCCTAACTCTCCTATTCACCCTCTCTCCTCATGTATTTCTCCCCCCCCCCCTTTTACACTCCCTCACAACCCCCTTTTTCCTCTCACGTGTGTGTGCTGCGTCTGCGCAGGCACCTGCCCAGCCGGCAGCAACGGTTCCTGCGCATGTGCGCCAAGCTGCCAACAGTGACGTCACTTCCGTGGCTGCAATTCCTTCACCATGGATGTGATTTACACCAAGGGAAATATTTTTTGGTATGTGCCAGCAAAGAAGTTTCACTTCAAAAATGTATGTGTGCACACAGCAGAGGAGCCATATCAAATGAAATCCCAAATAAATTGTTGAAAAGTTCTCCTTCCAAAAAGAAAAAAGTCCTTCCTAGAAGCTGGAGAGATCCCTTTTTTGGCATCACTGTCACCGACCAGGGACTTCTGCAAATAAAGCACAAGAAGCTTACTCTTGAGAGGATACATAATCGGGTGTACCAACAAAAAGATATGCCAAAATGAACTTGTTCCATGGTTTCAGGCTTCTTACAAAGCATTGTTCCCTGCTGTCACTTCTCTGCGACTGTGTTGATGTTGCCGGTAGTGATGGTGTTAACACAAACCCACGTGTATCTACTACCAAATCTGCTGCTCAAGTTTGGGAAATCACTTAGTATTAGAAGTTTACAGTCTGAGTCTGGATTTTCTTTAGGCCAACAAACTTGTGGTAAAATGCTCTGAAACAGTCTTGTGAAAGCTGACAGTAAAATGTGAGTTGTACCATTAGTCATGGTCATAAACACTGTTTAAAATGGAAATTCTTCTATTTTTTTTTTTCCCCCTCCCTTTCCATTTTTTTATTTCAGGATACTACAGGTCTCTCTACTTGTTAATCAATAACAAACTTCCATCAAGCATTGAGTATACAGATGTCTCCAGAGTTCCTATCGCAAAAATACTACTAGAAAATATTTTGAAACCACTGCACTTTACATATAACTCCTGCTCTGGGGGTGCAAGGTAGGATATACTTTTAGGTACATTCCATTGTTATTTCTAAAGTTCCGATACTGCAGAAATCATCAGTAATGCTGTATCTTCTGTGGCCTGACTAATAATTAGAAGCTTCTTATTGGTGGTTGGGCTTTGAACGGTTGCTTTTAACAAATGTGCAAAATGTAAATAGTGAATATGTATAAATTGCCCCATGTGTGTTTTGTGTATACAGTAAGTCCTCATTTACCGACGGATGCTTTATCCGACGCCGCATAATGCAGTCCACCGGACGCATTATCCAACGTCGGATCCGCTTATCCGAAGGTTGCCGCCGAATAACATTGACCCGCAATCCAAAGGAACGTTATCCGGCGGTGGTTTGCGGGACGCATTCTGTCGGATAAGCGAAGACCGCCTGTATGTGTATATATAAATACATACTGTGGATAGATACACAATATATTACATTTCAGTATTAGAAGTTTAAAAGGAATGAACTGATTTCTACTGATTATTTTAGATAAGATTTTTGTTAGTCTGTGGTCAACACTTACCTAGATCCCAAAACCTGCATCCTGAACCTTGCTACTATTTGTTATAGGGCAGTACAAAAAAAAACCATCTCAACCTTATTATAGCGTGATCCGCTACAACGCGGATCCGCATATAACGCAGTCTGAGCGTGGCTCCCGATTTTAAAAACATCTCCAATTATTATTATTTTTAGCGAAATGGCTGCCGCACGAGGACTTACCCGGCATCTGTAGGTCTCTCCTCTCTGCAGCTCTCTCCTCTCTGCAGGTCTCTCCTCTTTGCAGCTCTCTCCTCTCTGCAGCTCTCTCCTCTCTGCAGGTCTCTCCTCTCTGCAGGTCTCTCCTCTCTGCAGCTCTCTCCTCTCTGCAGCTCTCTCCTCTCTGCAGCTCTCTCCTCTCTGCAGCTCTCTCCTCTCTGCAGCTCTCTCCTCTCTTCATCAGGCTGCCCATGTGCGCCTTGCACATTTACAAGGGTTTTTTAAAAAAAATTTTATATAACATTTAATACTTTATTATTAGTGTAGGGGGGAGGTGTGTGTCCGTGTCCGTTAGCAATAAAGCATTGAATGTTATAAAAAAATTTTTTTTAAAAACCATGGAGATGTGCGCCATGCACGTGGACGCAGCCTGATGAAGCAGGGAGAGAGGAGAGAGCTGCAGATGCCGGGTAAGTCCTTGCGGGGCGGCCATCTCGCGATCCCGGTTAACGCGATCCCGGTTATAATGCGGTCTCATTATGTGGACCCCCGAGCACCGCGTTATAACGAGGTTCAGTTGTACTATCAATCCACCTAATTGTGGACAGCACAACATTCAAACTTACCTTTCTACCTTAAACAATCACTCCATATTCAAAGAGAGAACCATTGGGAATCCATATATATAACAGGTAAATTCAACCTTTCAATTGTCATCTTTTTCACGTGAGCCAATAGGAAAGAGGTACTTGTCACCTTAGGCTGTGGACAACATCCTTTATGCGTTGTTTTCTTGCAAATAATGACTCCAACCACCTGCAGACATAGGCAGCACTTCTATGATACAGTATAGGGGCCTCAAAAACGTGCTGCAAAAAAAAGTTGCCTCGGGCCCCACAAAACCTTGCTTTCTTTTCAGTAATAGAACTTTTTATGATGGCAAAATAACATTCCCAACTAATGAAGTATTGTATGATAAATGCTTAAGAGGTTTTAAAATGGGATATGTGCTTTTTTAAAGATCTATAAATCGTATCATTTTCGCAATGAGTGAGAAAAAGCCATTGTTTTTTTCTTATTCTCTTCTAGGCAACAGGTTTTCACTGCCTTCACCGAGGAGTTCTTGGCTGCACCTTATACCGACCAAGTATTCCATGTCATCATTCCAGCACTGGCCGACTTGCAGACTGCTTTTCCATATGAGCTCTATTTGAATGCACTACTTGCGGACGTAAACCGACAGTCACGAAAATATGATCGAGTCCCCTGGCTCTTTTATGTTGTGCTGACAGTGGGTGAAACATACTTGGGTACGGGGAAAAAAATATATACCTTTGCTTCGCTTGTATTGTTTTTATTAGAGATTGATCAGTCGCTGTCCACAAATCGAAGTATGTGTACGACACAGAATGAAAGGCAACATGAGTATCTCTCTTTCATTATATCACGTCTATGAACCTCCAAGCACATACGCATTTAATACTGTTCTATTCACCCATCACATGCAAATGATATGATTTGCCACAAGCTGCTTGTTTGCTAACTTATAAAAGAAAATTCTTTCATTAAAAATGTGTAAAAAAAATTATTAGTGATGGAAATAAAATGAGCAGTTGGAGTTATTAAACCATCATTATATAAACGACCAATGACATCAATTCAACAGTAACTTTTTTTAAAATAATAGATTAGGTATGGGGGGGGCTCAACTCCAGTCCTCAAGACCCCACAACAGGTCAGGTTTTAACGATATCCCAACTAAAGCACAGGTGGCTCAGTAAGACTGCACCACCTGTGCGGAAGCTGGGATATCCTGAAAACCTGACCTGTTGTGCGGAGGGGGGGGGGGACGAGGGGGGGCTTGAGGACTAGAGTTGAGCACCCCTGGATTAGGTCACTGAGCTGATTTGGGGGTGGGCTTTGATATGATGCTCTCAGACATGTTGTGTTTGGGCACATATCTTCCAGGTAATCTATCAGAAGAAGGCATGCTGGAATATCTGAGAGTGCTGCAGACCTTCCTGTCTCAGTTACCCGTCTCTTCTGCGGGTGCCAACTACCAGGAACTTGCCAGTGACTCTGAAGACGAGGATGAAGATATCAGCAAGATGGTCACCACAATCGTAAGAGACTCTGCTCATAGGGTTTTCTGGCCCCTGCAATAACAAAGGGCAGTCCCACGTAGAACCAGAGGAAGTAATGGCAGTGATATGTTTGAGTTACATTTTGTGGGTTGATGCCTTCTTACAACAAATCTGACATCTATAAGTAGTTTTAAATAACTTTTGAAAGCCTTGCCAAAGTTTGCAACTTGAGACTTTTGATTAGTTTAACTTTTCAGGTTTTCAGGATATCCCTGCTTCAGCACAGGTGGCTCAATCAGTGGCTCAGTCAAAGACTGATTGAGCCACCTGTGTTGAAGCAGAGATATCCTGAAAACCTGACCTGTTGGGGGAAGGGGGGAAACCTTGAGGACTGGAGTTGTGAACCACTGCCTTAAGCATTGAACTGCCATTGTTTTTTTTATTGGCTCTTGTGTGCATAGCAACCATTATCTTTGTACTTTATTACATAGCTCAATAGTGGTCTTGTCTTAATGACTATGAAGAGACATATTTACCAAGCAGTACAACTCCGTAAGACGCCTTTCTGCATAGCACTACGGAGTATATATGGGCCATAACCTCTTCTAACTAATTGCTGCATATATTGACTGGAAGGAATGAAGAGAACAGGGTTATTGTGTGAAGTATAGGGGACTAAGTTCTTTGAAGCAATCTGTTGGTAAACCTTTGAAACGAAACACTTCAAAATATGCTGTTTTCTCTTCAGTAAAAGTGTAGCTGTTGTTTTTCAAATAAAAGCAAGAAACTTTCTGCTGTCAAGTACTATCACACTTTGAGTGCGTAGGTCCCAAAATATTGTGTTGTTGGTTCTAGGGCGATGGTAAAATATCAGTGCAATACATAACGGAAGAGTGCCTGAAGAAACTGGATACCAAACAACAGACCAACACTCTGCTCAACATGGTCTGGAGAGATTCAGCCAGTGAAGAAGTCTTCACCCTGATGGCATCAATCTGCCACACGTTAATGGTGCAACATCGAATGATGGTGCCAAAAGTCAGGCAAGTACTGTCGCACGTTTGCATGGGTATATTGCAAAGTAGATTTGATAGTTTGCACTAGAGACCTGATCTTTCAGATTAGGTTTCACCTATCCACCTTTAAGACCCATCTTAAAACCCGCATCTAACAAAGCACATGAGTAGCTCCATGGCTGATGCTATACACTTCATACATCGACCGTGGCCCCTTGCAGATACACTTACCAGAACACCTTCCTACTGCCAATGTACGTTCTTCCTACTTACGCCTTCGATTGTAATCTATTCACAATAGACGCCTTTTCCTAAATGTAACTTTTATGTCTCAAGCGCTTATTCCCATTATGTGTTTATATTATTGTCACGTGTATTACCTCTGTAAAGCGCTATGTATATGGTGCTGTATAAATAAAAACATACATACATACACCTGAATGCTATTTATATTACACAATCCTCAAACAATGCAGTTTTACATTGGAGCTACCCTGCTAGTGTATTTAGTTTGCATTCTCGCAGCTACCTGTATAAAGACTGTCCTGGCTTTCTCTTAAATTCATCCAAGTGGGGAGTGTAAAAGATACAGGTGCATAGATGTTTACATAGATAATGCAAATATAATTCTAGTTGTTTGACTATTGGGGAACATAATGATATATCGATTTATATAAATTCATATTCATTTGATTTAATTCAGATTTGTTTTTTTAAGCATTTAGACTGTTGTATATGAGAAAATAACATTAATGCATGGATAGGTCTATAAGCTACATGTTCTTTCCCCCCCAAAAAGCATATATGATTTGTCTAGATATGTATGAAGAATATCATCATTATTAGAGCTGTAGCATTGTTACTACTGAAGACTCCAAAATGTGTTTAGCACGCAAAGGATTAAAGATGATCCTAAAACTTTCTTTTATAGAGAGAAACATTTCATAACTTATAGTGCCGTTTTTTTTACTAGTTTAAAAAAATAAATAAAGTGGCCATGATTCTCTCATTTATTGTTTGTACTGTAATTAGAAATGAGAACAGGGCTAGATTCCAGGTAGTGGAGGGGACGATCTAGACCTGGTATGATATCCTATTGCAAATATGACCCACACTTGCACATGCAAAGTCATAAAGTTGGGCTTTCAAATACGTCATAAGCAGCCAGCATTTAAGACGTAAAATGTAATGTTTTTTTGCTACCACTTCTCTGTAGCCAGTGGAGTACGCTATAGATAAGTTTGAGAGCTGACCTCAACATATGGAACAATAAATACACTTTCAGAATGTTTACATTTGAATTTACCATTCAATCCAGGTGCTTTGGACTACACCCTTTGATGTAGATATCTGCACCAGAGGCAGTTAGAAAAACAAGTAATAAAATGTCTTCTCCCCTTTTTTGGGTGTAACACCCCTTCCCTACCCCTAAGGAAACTGCAAGCGTTATGCGCTATGGTGCTACCTGTTAGGCGTACAGGGGGCCTAAGCCTCCGCTCCTGGGGAGCCTGGGGTGAATGGTTGCAGCGCCTCCACCCATGAGGATCCCAGCGTAGGCAGGATGGCTCCTCACGGGAACCGGTATAACTGCTGTATACCCATAATAATCACACTCACAACAGGGTACAGTATACAATACTCCTTTTCTATGGTCCCATTGTATAACTCAAAGATGATAATATGTAACACAGCAATAATAACACCTATAATAATACAATAACAATACAGTATGGGGCTTGTTCCCCACAATACTTAGGGTGCCCTGAGCACCTAGAACCCAGTGTCCCAAATGTATAGGTGAGGGCAGCACTACCCTCCTCTGTGTATCGTTGGTGCACGTCTACCTTCCTGGTACAGGCCTGTAACCAAGAGATGCTCCCAAAGAAGATGGGGGTCGAGTCTCACGCTGCGGCGTCTCCGACACCAAGCCCCTTACGTCCGGGCCGCCACGCGGTGCTGCCTCCAGCCGTAGTAACTCACACACAGTCTGCTGTCCTGCTTTGCTGGAGTATCTCACTACAGGGGTACTCCCTATGCTGTGGGGGTCCCTTCAATACTCAGCTACAGTGAGTGACTGCCTGGGGCCTAGGGCTAAGGTTCTGGCCTAGTCCAGGAAGCTTGACTAGCCCCCTGGACATTACTTTCTCCCGGCTCCAGTTCAACTGCCACTAATGGTCTTCTGTCCCGCGGAGGAGATTTTCCTCTTAGAATCTTTCCTTCCGGCAGCTCCAACCACAACATGGCTGTTCTACACACAGTTTATCATACACATACGGCGCCAACCACAGGATGGCTGCCGCAACTTCCCCCAATCTTCCCGAGCCACGGAACCGGCTCCCTACGGAGGTAAGGGAACTACCCTGCTGCATGGGATTTTTAAGACAAAGTGACATTTGTAGTTTTTCCCTGAACAGAACATGACTATCAATAGCTTTGAGATAAGCAGTCATTGTCTTCTGTTGAGTTTGTTGTGTTTTATCATCACTACACCACAATGATACCTCAAACTCTATATAACAATGTATACTAATTGTATACTGTTAGAAAATGTCCGATTCTATTAGGATCTAACATCACAAGTGGTATTGGGATCTGGAGTCGTTCATAGATTGTGTGTACCGTAATATTTAAATCTATACCCTGATAATGTCCATTCTAGTTGGTTTTGAGGCATTGCCTATTATTTTTCAGGTTTCCCGAAGTGTATTCTACTTCAGCTGACACGATGTACGTAAGATTAGAACTAGAGTTGTGATGGGCAGAAGTTGATCTTGTATGTGGTACTGCACAACAAATTCACTACCAATAAAACTAAATTTGAGTCATTTTGGATGACATATCTAATCAATTTGAACTGTAGTGTAAACAATAGTACAGCAAACTAATTAGGTTCTTGTCGGAGCCCACTGCTGTTTATTGCTGTCAGGGGAAGTAAAATGTCAGTGAAGCTGTCATCCTTCGATTAGGGTAATTGGCTTTTTTTGTAGACTAATTGCATTAAAGCAGGATGTGAGATGTAAGATCATAGCAGAAGCTGCATTAGGATTCTTGACTTTAGTGTTGAAAATTGTCTAGTGACTTGGATAGCAATTACTGGATTTTAATGCATCAATGCTTTGCCCTGGGTTTATTACAGAGTCTGCTTCCATAAGGCAGATAATGAGTGAAAAGGGTTTATATCTTTAATTGTATAAGCAGAAGATTCATTTCCTACCTTCTTACGCTGAGTGAGTTTCTTCCACCTTGAAAGAGATCCTTCTCTGTTAAGTGGTTCGTAGAGCTGTATAGGCATACATTTCAGTTGTCTCTTCCTATGGATTTAATGGTAAACGACATTTGAGCACTGTCTAAATCAGGGGCGGCCAACTCCAGTCCTCAAGGGCCACCAACAGGTCAAGTTTTCAGGATATCCCTGCTTCAGCACAGGTGGTCCAATCGAAGACTGCACCACCTGTGCTGATGCAGGGATATCCTGAAAACCGGACCTGTTGGTAGCCCTTGAGGACTGTGGTTGGCCACCCCTGGTCTAAATGAACTCTAAATTACATGATTATATTTAAATAAAACGCCTAATATTAGTAAGATGATGGTTTAACATCTAATTCAGGTGCTGTTTTTGGTTACGACACCCTCCTAAAATCTCACTTAACACGTTGGGCAACACAATGCAATTATTTAACATATTCCCTGGCAGAAATTGGATTTATAAATAAGAATGATCCTTATTCCTAATGTATCCCTTCTTAAAATCGGATCTGCTTATTTTAATTTTAATTCTGCCAAAGACGAGAACAGGAAAAAAAAAAAAAAAAAGCCTTTTGTAAGCTAAAAAGCAGCTTCCACACTTCCATGGTCATTTTAGAAGGAAACTATTAATGATCAGCTGTCGTACAATACTGTCCTGTTCAGTAATAGCTCAAAGAACAAAGCCACACTTGTTACCTGTCTAAAGTCGCACGGAATCAATATTATTATTATTTTCAATAGGAGAATGTCTCAAGGTTATTTGCCTGCAATTTACTGTGTTAAAACGTGTGTTTGAGGGGGAAAAAAAGTTATAGCTTTCAGCTCATTTATTTCTACTTATGTACTATTGATTTTTATATTAAGTGGAGGAGGAAGAAAGGGCGCCCCTGTTTTGGCACATCACTTAAGGATTTGAGGGTGCTGATAATTGTACATCCTAAGCAAATGTCACTTTAAAAAATCTAGAATCTATTACAAGTGAGTGTTTAGTGCACGGACATGAAGATTTAGTGTTTGATTCAATTTAGAAGTTAATTTAACCTTGGTTTTCCATACTGTAGCTACAAACAAGCCATATTTGTTGTGGCTCCCTAGGGCATGTCAAGTCTGGTATATTGATTCCTCCAATCTTTAAAGTGCATTACAAGACTAACTGTACCTAGCTGTTCTATTAATTTGTGGCTTTATCGGGAGACCAGTATTCGTTCAGAGTCTTTTTGCAGTTTGATTCGTTTTTCTCGAGCGCTGGGCAATGAAATAATCGCAGGCTTCGATTTTCTCCTTCGGTTTTGTCACCGCATGTAATAGTGGCCCATTTCTGTGGTTTCCTGGGCTTGCTATAGTTCAAATGTTCTGAGGAGTCCATCAAATAGAGAGAAAGAAAAGGCCACTTTAGTATATATGTGTTTGGTTTCACAGTTGTACAATTTTAATTTCTCATTTAGGGCGCTGATAAACGTAAACTGCGCTCTTCTATTTGAAAGTATTCATTCAAAAATTTGATAACTAAATTTTGCCATTGTGTTAAAATTGCACTTTTTTTTTGTAACGAATGACAATGTTTGATATTCTTTACCTTTTGAATGCAACATATTTTCAGCCTTGTATTGAGATTCTAGCAGTGCAAATTGTAGTTTCCCTTTATTCGTAGTTCAGACTCAGTTTTTTCCCTTTCTATTTGGTTTGTTGACCACTGTATTCTGCCCGTGCTCGTGTGTGGATGTGAAACTTTGACCCTAAATGCGAAAATAATTCAGAAGCTTCAGACAACTGATAAAAGTATGGAGAGATGTATACTGGGTATTTCCTCAAGAGACAGGAAAAAGGATGAATGGGTTTGGAAGCAAGCAAAACTCTGTGACATCATCACAAGGATGAAGAAACTAAAATTGCAGTAACCCAGACATATCGCAAGACTTGGACACAGGATAGTACACTACTGGATTCCAAAGGTTATTAAAAGACCAAGATGGCTACCAAAAGATGAGCAGATGAAGTTAGGAAATTAGTTTGCGTAATATGGAGAAGAGAGTCTTGCAACCGCAATACCTGGAAGATCAGTGCTAAGGCCTTCATCCAACGTGGTCGACAAGGGCTGAAGATGATATCTTTTTAATTTTCAGATATATATTATATATCAGAAATGCTTGTGCTATGATTACCTTTAAAATCTGGACCAAGACATTGCATGGCTTCTATAAAACGTGTTTTGGTTTCAGCTGGTTTTCTGGGTGACTTAATGATGGTAATTGCTCATTTTTGTCTGTTTCACAAAGAAAGCACATTGTTTTACAAAGAAAGCACATTGGTTTTGTCCACTGCTAATCTCTTCACTAAGGTACAACACAGGCTGGGAAAACTGACACCAAGGTGTAATGTTGAACATCTCTTCTCTCATCTGCACAGTAAATAATGTTTCCCAGATGTCGACACCTTGCATTCCTTCTAAGAACTTTCTCATGTCAACAATCCATACACTGACCTTTCTCATGATGTATAAGAGGGTAAACATATTTAGGATTTGTTTCTTGTAATTGCCCTTTGATTGTATTTTCCTAGAGTCACCATTGTATTTAAATTTTTTTAATCTTTGGGTTCATCAGTGAAATACGATCTTGTTGAATGTAGAGTTGAAAAGAAAGTGATACTTTCTGAATGGTCTGGTTGAAGCACAAAGCACTGGTTATTTACATCTGTGTCATAGACCAGTTGAATAGCTATGTGTATGGCAGTCACATATGCCATCATCTCTACCTGTGACACCTTGCAGTTCTAAGGAGGTGTCAAAGTACACTATCTCTGTTATAGTCACCTGTATCAAATGGTGTGAGCTTGTCTTCTTCTATTGTGTTCTGTTCTGTTCATTAGCTCAAATGGCCTCAATGGAAAACAGGTCCCAGTTTATGACCTAGGATAAATAAAAAAACGTACCTTCAACTAATTACATTTTAGTGGTGCCTTTGCTAAATAAAGCTTAATGGGCCATTTAAGAGTTGCATGGAAAGAATGTCACACTTCTTTTTACAAGTGTCTACAAATCCTTCAGCAAACACAAACCAACCATGTGCCCTTTTGGGTAAATGGTCGCAAGAGCAGAGGTTACTTCATCCATTCAATAGCCATTGTAAGTATAAACAATGCAGTGAGATATATTGATATTGCAGGGAAATAGTTTTTATATGTAGAATGAATGCAATGAAAAGACGTAATTTTCTGATCCGGCTGCTTTCAACCATAAATAAACAAATTATTTTAATTTTGAGTTTATAAATCTGTAAATTAAAAACTGATCTTTAAAATTACAATGCACAAAGTGATATAGTTATTATTTATTTACAATCTGAAAATATAACCTGATTTTACTATATAAGAGCAGCCAGCCCCGACAGGATTACAATGTTGAATATATACAGTATGCTCATTGTACCCCTATACGTGATATAGGAAGTAGAAAAAAGAGGTTTCAGAGACCCAGTTTAACTCCACAGGATCTTTTGGATTATTATTGAAGTGAGAGCGCTGTCTCTTGTATATCTACTCCACTACCTTTTTTTTCCAGTGCTTGCCTAACAATGCAATTCACGATTAGTTCTATGCAATAAATGTCATGAGCCCCTAAGAAGCATACTTTGTGTTCATCATAAATTGAAGCAGCAATTTCAGGAACTGCATAGCTGAATTATAAATAAGCAATTGTAAAACTCATAATTGGTGATATTATTATGTTAAAAGGCTGGAAATATTATTTAATAATAATAATAATAGCATGTTTTTGTATAGCGCTGCTAGTTATACGTAGCACTTTACAGAGACATTTTGCAGGCACAGGTCCCTGCCCCGTGGAGATTACAATCTATGTTTTTGGTGCCTGAGGCACAGGGGGATAAAGTGACTTGCCCAAGGTCACAAGGAGCCGACACCGGGAATTGAACCAGGCTCCCCTGCTTCAAACTCTCAGTGCCAGTCAGTGTCTTTTACTCACTGAGCCACTCCCTCTCCATTTAGCATTAAGATGGTTCCAAAATAGAAAATTGAAGGTTTTGATATAACTAAATATTCATGTATGTATGTAAATTATATATGAATGCCATGTGATAATGTCTTGTGTATTTAAGGATCTACGTTTTTAATTGGTATTCATATTTAGACTAACCAAGGCAAATGATATTTTATTGTCCGGTTATAATTTTAAATGAAGGCATTCTTTGTACAGAAGCAATAAGGTAATGGTGGGCAAACAGGGACAAAAATCATCCACCATACAAAGCACCGCAAAGATAAACTCATTAGTGCATTTGCATGTCTTCTACAGGTTCCACAAACCTGTTTCACCATATTGTCACATGTCAAACCTAATTAAACTGCAAATAATAATTCTTGGTAATGACAGCAAAGCATTTGTTAGGAAAGTACAGAATATGAACACACTACTAATGAAGCTATTTTGTCCTTTTTGGACTGGTCAGTTTAAACTCTTACTGTTTCTGCATTGTGGAAGGGTAGTCATGAATACCTTTGTATGTGTTCGACAGGTGAGGTAATGGTGAGTAAAAGAACAGCTACCACCGACCATGGTTTGTACAGGTCATCTCCTCACCATTACTGAGTTGTTTTTAACCACTATTCACAATATCAACTTAGTAACCAAGCTCCCACGGGTGTTTCATCCTTCCGAATCCACCAGTGTGTACTCTTCTTCAGCAGTTCTTTAACTTCAGCTGTGCACGATATGTAATAGGGCAGGCATAAACTCTAGGAAAATATCCATGTTGAAAGGAAGCAGAAATGATACTCTTTGTGTGCAGTTTTGCATGTTATTACTCATAATGCTTGTCTTCAATTTAATCACAGTACGAGGGACCTATTGAATAAATGCAAAAGCAAGTTTCTGAGTTTCTTGTTTTTCTGTATTCAATATAGAAACAAATGCAGATTCTTGCTTGCTTCCTACTCGAGGTATATTTCTTTCCATCCTAATTATCCATCCCAAAAAAACAAATGTCATCTTCATTGAGGTCATCTAAATTGAGTTTAATTTTTTTTTAAAACTTAGATTTTTATTAAGATTTTAAAATATAAATGGGAAGGGAAGGGGTACAAAAAAAGAGAGGGGGAAACAACCATTTTGTAACAGAATTCTTACAACCATCAACATTCACATTCCATAGCATACAACATTTTATAAAAAAATTATGAGCAATCTATCCTACTGTTCTCACTCCCAAATCCTATTTCCAATTCAGGGCATCCCCCTATCCACCATCCCAGGGATCCCAAACCCTATTGAACTTCCTTGTGGTTTGATTCAAGAATGAGGTGTCTCTCCATTAACTGGACATCATTAACCCTTCTAATAAACTCTCTTCTGGAGGGAGGAAGTGTCTTCTTCCACGCAGCTGCTACAGCGCATCTAGCCGCCGTTGGAATATGCAGAATCAATTTGTATAGTGGTTCACACCTTCCATAGGCTTAGCTAGAAAGATTCAAATTGGGTCTCGCGGAATCTTGATCCCCGTTACGTCTTCTATTAGCTACAGAACACACACACACACACACACACACACACATATATACACACACATATATATATATATATATACACATATATACACACACACCAATTCCTAACAGCCATGGAATCGGTAACCAAATCAAACATTACATATTAGAATACACTTATAGAGGTAGGCTTTCCGGACAAATATATAAATAAGATTTTATATATTATCATTAAATGTTCAGTATCTATAAGCGTTAGATTTCGAGCAAAAATTGCTCTTGACCTTCAGTGAGGCTTAATGTCCTTCGTGTCCATAAACATAAACAAACCCTTTCTAGTCTTTGGTCCAAGGCCACCTCACACTTCGCCAGGGCCTCATTACGCTCGTACACCGGTTTCATCCACCGGTCTAGCGAACTAGCATCCAGGATGTGGGCGGAAGGCTCCAAATCGCTGATGAAACACTTCCTAGATAAGATTATAAGGAATAAATGGGGAAACGGGAAAAAGGCAGAGGGGAAACAAACATAGCTAAAGATCTGGTGTAGACTTCTCAGGGTCGCCGTGGGTAGCCGGATTGTCAGTTAGGGGAACAGGTGTTGACTCTTATTGAATCTTCCAAGGTTCTGGTGAACAGCAGGGGGACTCCCGCAAGAACATAGCCGATCTTCACTCTTTTCTGTCCGGGCTACCGCCCCCTCGGCCGATTGATCACCCTCTGTGTTCTTGTCCCGAGATCTTTGCTGCTTACCCGATCCTTCTCGGGGGGTCAGATTTAACGCCGATAGGAAGGATGCTGATTATTCAGGGTAACAGAGCGAGATCTGTCTGCCTTCCTGATTGACTATAAGAGGGAACGGGAATGCTCATCGGTAGCGAATCCCCTTTTCCTGGAGTACTGCAGTCGCAGCCCTCTTTGCCTATCTATTGTCAACCTGGAGAGGTTCTGGAAGATCTGGATAGAGTCATTTTCTAAATGAATTGAGCCCCTGTTTCTGCAGCCTTTTATAATCCTTTCCTTGGTTGCATATTGATGAAGACTCAGAACCACGTATCTGCTTCTTTTGGGGTCATCAAATCTCAGACCTAAGGCTCTGTGAGCTCTGTCCATCAAAAGTCGCCATCTTGTAGTTGGGAGTCAATTGACAAAAACAGTCTCTTAAGATCTGTCTGAAGGGCTTCCACGGACACCGTCTCGGGGATATGGCGAATTCGTAGGTTCTGTCTTCGCTCACTGTTCTCCAGGTCATCCATACCTTCCCTCATAGCTCTTATCTCTTCGTTGAGATGCAGGACCTCATCGTCCATATTCACCTGGTTTTGTAAGGCAACGTCCATCTAATTTCCAGCTGCTTTGTTCTTTTGGCCAGTAAAGAGACTTCTACTTTACAGCACTATCCAGGGCTGACTTAAAGCCCGCTTCCATTTTTTTTTAGCATGTTCTGTAGGTCCTGCTTTGTGTTCACTGTCTCCCTCAGCCATATTATTTTCACTTTCAGTAGCAGCTTTCACCTCTTTATCTTTTCCTGCTGTGCTTTTCTCTGCAGAGTTTCTTAGGGTTGCCCTTCTCTCAGAAATTACCCCCTCTGGCCCAACAGCATGTCTCTCACCTTCCATGCCTGTGTTTGCCGATGCGCGCTCTCGTGCACTCAGCTCGGTGCCATCTTTATTTTTCCTCCTTTCAGCCGCCGCTGACTGTCCGCGGCTGAAGTGGGAGAGATCCGGGGCCCCCGACTTCAAGTCCTTCTTCGCGGACATCCCCGCTAGTTCCCCCGACTGCTGGAACGTTCCACGGGAGAAGTTTGTGCACCAATCAGGAGGTTATATTGCAGTACAGCAGCGGAGTGCACGGAGCTTCCTTAGTCTGCGTGCATCCGCGTTGACGTCACAAGTGCGCCCCGAGTTTAATTTTTTAATGGAGTGTTTTAAGTGCTATTAAATTACAACATTTACGTAGATGAGTATCTTTGATTATTCAGACAGTATTTCACAATAAGGAGGAAACCTAAAGTACAATTGACAGCACTGCTGTTTTCAATGCTTGGAGAGATGTTGTACTTATTTTAATTTAACAATTCAATTCCATGCCCCTGAAAATGTCTGCTGTTCAAGCTTTCCTGCCTTGCTAGCTCATTTAGAAGATATAAAAAAAATCTGAATTATAGCCAATGGTGTAGAGGAGAGGTAGGCATTTCGAAAGGTCAAATATTGAATTAAATCATTGTGGAATATGTTATTTTTATTTTTTTGTAGAGTGCTATTCAGTCCATTATTTTGTTTCCAAAATCATTTCTTCTGCTGTGCTGTACGTTTCCTAAATATTTAAATATGTTTCAATAGGTTTAATGTGTGTTACACTACCAAGCCAATTGGACCTTAATGTCTTTAGGCATTGATCTCCCTCTGTCGATGTTTACTTTTAGTATTCACTCATAAATTACATCATAAATCATCAATAATAGAGAAATACTTTATCAGATTGAAATAAAAATATAGTCCACAGTTGGTACACGAAGCCTAGAAATATGCTACTTATGGAATAAAATTGTTGAAGATCAAGAAAAGTGTCTATATACATCAAAAAGCACTTCCATATTTCAAGAAGATAAAATGCACGATTGCAAAGCAGTAGAGGAAATGACTCATTTTATTGCTGTCCTCGACTCCTAATGTTTATCTATTTCACTTAGACACCAGGAGTTATATAATTGTAGTTGATGGTTGCAAAGTTGGCGAGGTTTTATACAGATGTTTTTAGGACCTGTCGGCATTCTGCCAAGGAGTGTTTTTCTATCTTTTTTTTTTTTCATTTTGCATTTTAAAAGAAGAGCAGCGGGGGTCAATCAGCCGTTTCCTCTGCAGTCCATATTCAGACCATCCCGGTGTTTTACAATATCACATTTAAGTAGCTCCATTTGTGTAATTGGTGTTCCCTTAAATGTGCTGCTGGTAAACGTCATTCACCAAAAATAACAAGACCTGTAAGAGGTCAAAAGCATCTTTCATTTTGATTATTTAAGCCAATGAAATATGCACCATGTCAATTTTCATTAATACATAGACATACATTCGTGTCACACTTGATATTTTTTCCTTGCAAGGGATTTTCTCGGTGTCCTCATATAAACACATTTTCTTGAGTCTTTATTAATCTTGACCGAAACAATGCAATTTCTGCTCGCCAGCAGCAGTCCACGTAACAGATGGTAAAGACCTGTGAATACACCAATTGTTTTTTGGACCGGAATATTAGATGTAATTTCACAGTGCTAAAAATTGGTTCCCGTAGATGTTAGTTACTTACTGCCAAACCTTCAATGGAATGCATTTTGTAGCAAACCTGTTTTTACATTTTCAGGTGTAATAATAATAAATTGTTTTGTTTTTCTTGTAGACTCCTGTACAGTTTAGCTTTCAATGCAAGATTTTTAAGACATCTTTGGTATTTGATTTCTTCAATGACGACAAGAATGATTACAGGGTATGTATGCAGAGCTTCTCAGGCATAACCTTTATAAGGATCCATATTAATATGGATAAGAAGCAAAAAGACAGATCGATATACCGGTACATCTTAGTCCAATAGCGTTCTTAGGATCATAGACAGTTCAACCATTTGATGTCTAGTCCACACCGCTTGCAGTGACACACAGTGAGTGCTCATTTGCATGTGATTACACAGAATCCTTTGCTGCATTGGAAGCATTGTATGCTGAGTAATTATGGGGAAAGACTGGGGTTGTGGACCTGTCTGAGATGTGAATGTGCTCATAAGTGTTTTTAAGTGTACAGTAACTAGACGTACATACAATCATCTTTGTTGTTTTCAGTATATATTGTTGAGCAGTATATACAGTATTATATGGCAGATTGGCTATGTTTATAGTTGCGTAGTTAAAGGTGTGACTTGTCATGAAGTTATTACAAATGTCTGTAATTTTATATTCATGTCTTACCAGGTCGATGGTGCCTCTCATTCAGGTGATATCCAGAGGCTCACCCATGTCATTAGAAGATTCAAATCGGATCATCCCCCTGTTTTATCTTTTTAGTTCATTATTTAGTCATTCTCTCATTTCTATACATGACAATGAATTCTTTGGTGACCCCATTGAAGGTAAGGCCGATCACTTCAAACATGTTGCTACCCTTTTAATCTCCAGTATAATAGATACATGGCATAATTTAAATAGTGCACCTTTTTTTTAACCCCATCGTTTCTTTGTTCCTTAACCTTGATATGCTCTTGAAAGTGGCACAAAGCTGTGACCAAGTTGAGATGCAAACATCCTTGTGTTGTTTTTTTTTCTCTTATCTTACCAACGCTATAAGCTTTTGTCCTAAAACAAATGCATATATGCACTGTGGAAAACCCATTAATGTGTATTGTATTATTATGCAGTTGTTGGTCAGAGACAATCATCGATGATGCCTTTTACATTAGAAGAGCTGGTAATACTATCACGCTGCCTACGAGATGCATGTCTAGGAATAATCAAGTTGGCTTATCCTGAGACAAAGCCAGAAGTTCGGGAGGAATATATGGCGGCGTTTAAAAGTGTTGGAGTCAGCACCAATGTTGAAATGCAGCAACGTATACAAACTGAACAAAAACGATGGATTCAGCTTTTTAAGGTATTGTTAGGGAAATAGTCATTATGATACTAGGACGACAACATTACTCCATAAGTATCCTTCTTTTTATGTAACCATCATATAATGCTATGAAATCATAAAGTATTAATCTGGTTGCAGGTTCTTCTATTATGGGATAGACCAGGGGTGCTCAACTCCAGTCCTCAGGCCCACCCTTCCCCTCTTCCTCCCCCCGAAGAGGTCAAATTTTCAGGATATCCCTGCTTCAGCATAGGTGGCTCAATCAGTCCCTGCTTCAGCACAGGTGGCTGTCAGAGGCTCGGTTT